>NC_134485.1:415859121-415935753 GCF_040206685.1 Ascaphus truei | reverse complement strand
ATTATTCTCGGATTTCAGGAATGGATTGTAGGAAGCGCTCCTGACACAGACAACGTTAGTGCTCCATCTAGTGGTACATTTTATATTTTCACGGGAAAACACCATTGACCTTTCATACTATAAGGTTATTTATTAAACTCTGATAATGCTGATCTGGCACTACTGCATGGAAATGACTTGAATTGGACTTTTCCTGCTATAGTACCTGATCGGTATTAAAGAAGTTTAATGAATAACCACCTATGAAATAGACCGATAACCCCACTCCCCCAATACATTTTAAAAAGCCCTCTCTCAACCCAATACATTTAAAAAAAAAAACCCCCGCTAGCCGCAATACATTTTAAAAAGCCCACCACTCCTCCCAATACATTTTTAAAAGATCCCAACTCCCCCAATACATAATTTAAAAAAAACAGACTTACCTTGAGGATGCACAACAATAGAAAAAAGAAACCCCTATAACGAGAGCACTCTGAACAGATTTATTCACTGATAACACCAGAGGAATCTAATGATGTAATGAATTGATCAATAAATTAAAATAATCTTTATTAGGAGATACCTCAAAATTAAAATATTGCAGGTAAGTGAACCTATGCCTCCTCTGAGGCTTGCCTCTAATCTAAAGTGCGAATTTAAAAATGGAGTGGGTATAAACTGGGGTATAGAGCCCCAATATAATGTATAAGTGGGACTATAAAGCCATCACGTATAGATGCAGAAACACATCTGAATAAGTGTAGCTAAACACCAGATTCTGAATGGTTAATAAGTGACCTATACAGAGTAATGAAAGGATCTACTGACAGAGAAAATCTCAATGATTGCTGCACTGTGGGGGTACAATGCCTGTGGCCAAATATGTAAGTGAATGTCAATATGTTACACTCATATCAACTCCGGCCTCCCTCTTTGCAGATAGTGCAGTATAGTGTGAACACATTAGTGCACACTTCAATAAACGCCTAGATCCTTGTTAAATAAACATGTGTTGGAGCGTTAATATCACTCTTTGTATAAATATTTGTTGTAGTTAACCACATATATTTTGTCACACAGATAGTGAAACATTGTAGTTCCTGTGCAGTTTAAACCTCATGTAATCACATATTTCAGTCTCAAGGCTAGGTAACTGGTCAAAATGACAGACTCAATATGTCTGACAAAATGTCTCTTATTTAACCAATTGTAGCCCTGCTTCCCCCCTTCCCCCAGACTCTACGGTGGTGTCTAGGGTGCATGAGGGCAGATTACATGCGGTGTGGTGCATACCTATGAGGAACAGGAGGGCCTGAGCGTCCCGCGATGTTATTGGGGAGCCATGACTGGGCTTCATGGCTTCTGGGAGCCATGACTGGCCTCCATGATCTCTTAGTGGTGCAGCGCCTCCATCTTCTATACTCCCAGGAATATGGGACAGGACCTGTGTAGAAGAACCCCTTGGGTCCCAGGGTAGTAGCTGCCAATTCACACACAGTCTTTGATAATAAAGGATAGTCTCTTTTATTGACACATCAGCAATCTCCCAACGGTAGTGGCTTCCAGTAGCCGCAACAACAACAGCAAAGGCTTTCTATTTCGCCGCTCTCCTTCCACACAGATAATTCCTCCTCTCCTTCCCTCCAAGTCTCTCCTCCGACAGGATGGTCTGGGCTAGGGCTTCAATACCCCGTGGCCCATCCCCGAGGTTATCGTCGCGGCGGGGCTTGGATTCTCCCAATCACCCCAGGCAGTGGGTTGAGGGGCATTGGTCCACCAGGTCTATAACTCTATCAGCTCTACTAAAGGAGCTGAATCTCTCCACTCCTCTCTCTGCTCCTGCATGCTACGCAGGTGAGACCGCGGTCTCCTACAACTCCTCGGACCGATCCGCAGGACTCTTCGACTCACAGCATACTAACGGAACTGAAGACTCTCGGTATAACTAACCGGCAACTCCAGACTCTCGGCATAACATAACCGGCAACTCCAGACTCTCGGCATAACTTAACACTACTCACAGGAGTTGGCTGCTAAATATAGAGCTAGCCCCACCTCTCGTGATGTCAGCAGAACCTCCCCTCTTGCTCACGCCTGCAGCAGAGTCCAGGCCTGCATCTACCACTCAGGGCAGGGCTATGAAGGGGGAAAACCCATGTTGATTACTGGTACCTGATCTTAACAGGAATTACCACAGTAGAAGGGAGATAGGTATAGCCTGTGCTGTTTACAGGGGGCTACACAATATAGTAAATATATCCAGATAAAAACTTTTGATTGCTGCACAAACTTGATAGTTAACAAAAAATATGTGACTGGACAGAGTGACAGTTTTTATCAGTTTCAGAGCTGGGTAACATGAACAGAATGACAGACTTAATATTTCTGACAAAATGTCTCTAAGTTAACCCATATAGTAATTATATCCGGTGTGACAGAGTCACTGACTCAGTAGGCTGTGAAAGTGAATGGAGAGATGCTGCAGCCAGTTCACAGAGTGTTAATCTCCTCAGACAGAAAGAAGCACACCTGCAGCCTAATTAAGCAGGAGGCCTGAGAGACTGCAGGTTTAAAAAGCAGGAAGTTGCTCACACAAGGTGAGCTTGTTTTTCCACAGGAAGATGGAGAGAACTCTCCCGGCTAGGCAGCCGTAGCAGCTGCTGCTCTGGTCCCCCAGTCCTGCGAGGAGCTTTGCTGCTGGGACCAGCTGGGACCCCAACCCAGGATAAAGATAAACATTACTGCGAGGCTGGACACAGCGTGCTCCCCGGAACCGTGTTCCTGTTTGCTACTAGAGCTGCAACAGATAAGACTTTATTATTACACTTTTTGGTTATACTTTGTGTTGCATATGTTTTGGGCATAACCAGATTAGCTGGCTGTCCTGTTAGTAAGGGCTCAAGAAGTGAGTTAGTTTCCCTAACGGGAATAGGCTTTAATTTCTAGGAAGTACTTTTTTAAAGGGACAGTGCACCCGTACTTTATTTTGCTGTGGCTAATAAACCACTATAGTTTAACGTTTCCCAACGTGTCTAGTGTCTTACTGACCCCGCCGCGAGGCTGTCCTGCCACAGGTGGTGTCAGAAGTGGGATGATATGCCTCTGGGGGTCAGTAGATGAAGATGTGTTGAGACACTGAACTCAAGCGGGAAAAAAAATGATTTTTGCTGAAGCATGGAAGTTACAGCTAGCAAGCGCTGAGTGTAAATTTTGCCCCATCGGGTATGAAAGGATTGCTGTGTAAAGCTAATGCCTTTTGCTGAAGTGAGTGAATTTGCAGCTATCAAGTGCTGTGAGTAAAGTTTGCCCTGTCTGGTAAAAAAGAAAGTGAAAATGGATTTTTGCAAAGAAGTTGTCCTAAGAAAAACTCAGAAGGTTCATAGATTGTAAAGCACCTACAGCTTACGTGTGTTGTGCAAAGTCTGCCACGTCGGGTGTGGAAAAAAAAAAAAAAAAAAACGGGGTTTTAAAATGGCCGCCGTCAAGTATCAATTTTTCAATGTACATAACCATACAAAACAGTGTCCCTTCAGGCCATATGATGATGAAGCATATGTGGCCCCGAGAAGAGAGACGTACCCGCAGATGAAAGCTGCAAAAGTGACCAGTGTGTGTGTGCCCAGCACCACTGATGTCTCTGGAACTAATAAAACAAAGAGGAAAAGGCTCTAGATTGTTGCACAAACTTAGTAGCTTACAAAAAACTGTGTGACTGGACAAAGTGACAGACTAGTTATGTCTGACGCAGTGTCTCCATGTCACGATGGTAACTGTGGTATAGTAACGAACTCATATAACAACATATATAAACATAAATCCCATAATCAGTTATACCCCTTCCCTAAGTTAAAAAAAGGCGTGTTAGTAAACAGCCTGTACTCAAAAGCGGAGCTAAGTTCCTATAAAAGTTACAGCAGTGCTACGGGTAGAGGGCAGGCAGTCTCTGCGCCTCTCCCAATGACGTCAGTACGTCCAATTGCCGACGTACGTTTCGCTACTGGCTTTGTCAAGGCTGGATGAGCTTCCTGCATCCCTTGATATTTAAAGGCAATAAGAAGGTTTCCTATTGCTTGGCCAATTAACAGTGAATCCCTGTTGGTCTCTGAGGGCATCTAGTGGTCAAAAATGATAATATTTGCTGTCAGATGAAAAATCACAGCAGGGACATATAAGAACTTAGGGCTGGGACCCGCTGCGCCCGTTGGCGCGGGCGGCGGCGTGAGCTCAACTTACCATTGCGGTTTGAACTCACGATCCGGTCCCAGTCCCTCCTCACTTGCAACTTGCGACATACTGTGACGCGGCAGCCAGCAGGAGACACGAGAGAATGGTGTTCTCTTGCGGCAACGCGTCACATGGTACGCGAAGGGGCCAATCATAGACTGGCTCCCTTCAATCAATGGCAAGCCAGCCTCCTGAGTCCCACAGCCCCGGCCGCCTGTCCCTTCGGCTCAGTCCCTGACTGTGCAGCTCACAGCCCTGTAACACAATCAGTAGCTGCAGTTCTGACACGCCAAAGTGTCTATTCATCCTTTAATCTAATTCCATAGCAACCCCCGATCCATCCAACGGCAGCGGGAGCCGTTCCCCCCGCCGCACACACCCAGGAGCTGCTTTTGTTTGGGGTTTTTTTCAAGGGCGGCTGTTTCCAGCAACATTGTGGGGTGGGGGGGGGGGATGAGAGAGGGGAGGGAGGGAATTAAACAAAAGACCATGAACAAAAAAAGCCCCAAGTGCAGCCCATGAGCGGAGGGGCAGCGGATGTTTGACCGGAGCTGATCCGGTGTTTAGGACCGTCCTGGCAGGGTAATGCTATAAGTGGAGCCCCGACCCGTTTGGCCACGCCCCCCCCCCCCCCCACTCCGACAAATGTTTCCTGTAGACCGCAGATCGCGGTACAGCGAGTTGCACGCGCCGCCGGCAAGCAAGCCAGCCGTGCGGACGCGTGCAACGGGACCTTAGCCTTAGTCTCTGGGGGCATCAAGTGGTCAAACATGATAGTGTTTGCTGATAAACATAAGAGCAGCAAATAAAAGCTACTAAGTTTGTGCAACAATCTAGAGCTTTTATCCGGATATATTTACTATATGGGTTAACTTAGAGACATTTTGTCAGACATATTAAGTCATTCTGTCCATGTTACCCAGCTCTGAAACTGATCAAAACTGAACTGTCTGGATACTGTACATGTGTAAGGATGTGGTAAGAACCTCATATGTGTGTTCAGTGTGTGTTCAGTTGGTGTTTGATTCTGTTCAGTGAGAAGCATGTGGAGTGTCTGCAACAGTGTTGCAGTGTGCCAGAGCAGGGTGAGACAGGCAGTGGCTGATGCAATAGCTGAGCTGTGTGTCTGTGCAGATTAAGTCAGAGAGGCTCTGTGGAGAAACTACAACTCCCATGAGCTCCTGGGCAGTCACCTGATGTGAAGAACCAATGAGAGACCAGGATTCTCAGGCAGGGAGAAAGAGATACAATTTGCGGGCTTAGAAACGGCTGTTGGAGCTGGGAGCAGGAAGGGGAAGGAAGGGTGTAGGGAGCAAGTGGCTCCTATACCAGGTAAGGTTCCCCAGATCCCAGGCAGGCCCCAATCCCCACCAGGGTAGTGGGTAAGTACTGAGGGACGACCCCTAGGTTAGGGACCCTGCCCTTAGGTGTGAGTGTGCAGTCTTGTCAGTGTCAGTGTCACGGCTGGCAGTGCTGGGAGGGCTGACAAGTAGGCACAGCGTGTGTGTGCAGTGTAGCTGCAGGTATCTGTGTGAGTGCAGTGGGTTGCTGCAGGTACGGTATGAGTGTAGTGGGTTGCTGCAGGTACGGTGTGAGTGCAGTGGGTTGCTGCAGGTACAGTGTGAGTGTAGTGGGTTGCTGCAGGTACGGTGTGAGTGTAGTGGGTTGCTGCAGGTACGGTGTGAGTGCAGTGGGTTGCTGCAGGTACCGGTTGAGTGAAGTGGGTTGCTGCAGGTACCGGTTGAGTGCAGTGCGGTTGCTGCAGGTACTGTGTGAGTGCAGTGTGTTTACTGCAGGTGTTAGGCTGAGTTAGTCAGAGGGGACCCGGGTGGTGAAGGGAGAGGTAGAGTGGGTGCAGGGGGTCAGTGACCCACCTGCATAGGACAGGCTACCCCGTAGGCCCCTAGGAGTGTTCCCTGAAGTCACCAAAGGTTGCGGTGCTGCAGGGACGGCCATAGTGGTAGCGAGCATCACCCTTACTGTGTAGACAGCTAGGGACAAAGGGACGAGCGTGCGGAGCAGGCTTGCTGGCGAGTCGTCTGGGACCAGACGGCTGGACATTGAGACCCAGGAGGCAAACCGCTAATTCATCTGACCGTTTGCGAAGAGGTACCGGTCACCGCCGTGACCGGAAGGTACAATAACAACAAGTGCACCAACACCGGTCAACAGGCGCTGATCCCGCCTTAGGCTAAACTCTTTAGGAACACTGAGCGAGTGGTTAAAGAACTGAACCTATACAATATACTATACATGGACACGGTGTGTGGGGCACGCGGTGAGGGGACGGAGACGTTGCTCCTGATGAGTGGGCAGCCACTAAGGTTATACTGTTAGAGTATAAGTACATGTTATGTGTTATTGCTACATTGCATTATTACAGTAAAAAACAGTTACAATCATAAGGTGTTGTATGTTTCTTGCCCAGGGGAATCTTACGTCACGGGGATCCTTGGTAAGTGGAGGCGCTGCGCTAAGTATATGTATAAGTGTTACCACAGGCTCCCAGCTAGCGGAGGCTCAGATCTCCTGGAGCCGCAGGTGTCGTACAGTGACCAGTAGTTCCTTTGGGAGGGTTCAGAAAAAGGGCTACATTTAGAGGCACTGCTGAAATATCAGACCTGGGGTGCCCTGTAATTGTTTTTCTCAAATTGTGCTATTTTTGTTTCACCATGTGGGTGCTCTCAAGGCGGAAGAGCCCACGTGCTGACTGCCCGCCTGCGCGGGAAAATCTTGCAAACAGTTATCCAGGACTGGCGGGAAACTCAGAGCCCTGCCCCCACACTGTGAGTGAGCACAGTGAATAGCGATCAGCCATGTCTGTTCACCATAAGATAGGTGACGGCTGCAGTAAATCACACCTTCAGTTGTATAGAGCCTGGCGAACAAGAGGGATGAACGTAACCGTTATTTTGTGTCCATGCTTACAAAGGGACTTGAATATACCTGGTAGTGAGGACTTTGATGCCTATCAGCTACCGCGTGGGGTGTTCGTGACACAAGTGGAAGGGAAGAAGTGTCTCCAAGGTCCCTGTTCTAAATGTGATTTCCCAGGTTGTGAATTGACCTGGGGACCCCAGTGTGCCTGCTGTGGGGCACGGTTCCTGTGTCCCAAGCTGCTGCAGCCTACAGAACCGCTAGAGAAAGAAGAGGAGGAGCCTGACCTCTCTACTAAAGTGAGTTATGCTGGTAATCAGTCTGTCCTAATTCCAGAGGCCTCAGGGGACCCGTGTGTCCAAACCAATGTTGCAGACACGGTTCCAGACCCTCTCAAAGGGGACATCCTAATGGTAGAGCAGGAACCTCTGCTGGCAAAAACCATGGGAAAAGAGGCACCTGATGTCACTACCCGGCGGTCAGCGCCGCTGCTAGTCTACCTACCTCAGCTATGGAGGTTGTGGAGGGCCCGTGTGCCCAAATGGACATTCTAGACTCAGGTCCAGAGCCGGAGCCGCCGAAGGCAGAGTCACAGATGTTGGAACCCCAGATGTCGGTTCCAGACACAGTTCCCGAGCAGGAATCACAGAGCCCAGAACCGCCGATTCCGGAATCACAGGGTAAGGTGTCTATACCCCCATCCTCTTTTGGTGATTCCAGTGACCAACAACTCGTGGTGATGCGCCTGCCGGCGGACCACTCGTGCCAAGTCACTGAGCCAACTATTTCAGCGGATGCAGAGCCTGCTGTGGGTCCGTGTGCCCTATTGTGGCCAGTTCGGCCTTCTACGATGGTACCAGGGGTCCCAGGCTTGGGATCAGTACCTGCCAACGATGACAGGGGTGAGTTGACTGCCCCAGGGGTGTCGGGTGTGAGCTCCCCGGTGATCGTGGAGCCTGGTGGCTCCAAAGGTAGGGTCACCCGGGTGATGGGCTCACCTCATCATCACGTCCTGGTGGAGGTGTCTCCCCCAGAAGATCTCTGCAGACCAGGGAGAGGATTTGACCTCATTGAGGTATCCGGTACAGCGGCCCAGAGTGATGCCTACTCCTACATGAGGAATCTTCAAGCTGTTTCTTCTCCAGACGTTGGCCTGCACGTAGACATTGTGCTGTCCCCAGAAGATGTCACCATTAAAGGGATTGCTGAAGCGGACAAAGACTGTGCTGAGACCGCTCTGATAGTTGTGACCTCTATCATGCGCACGATGGCGCGTTTTGTTCGCCATGTGGTGGACCGATGCAAGAGACTGAACCTCCCTGTCTCCCGCGAGACGAAACCGGATGATCCGGCAAGGGGCAATACCAAAAACCCCGTAATATTTTTTTTGCGAGGGGGAGGCGATGGTTTGGCGGTAGAGACTGTAACACCTGATCTTGAGTTCCAAAAGACTCACAGGAGTCAAGGTGGGATACCCTCACCCAATCAGTTAGGGGCACTCCACTATGAGACTCAGCTGGCCTCGGTTATCCACAGGATCATGTTGGGTATCAATGGTAAAATGCCATTTAATATAGAGTGATAAGTAAGATGTACTGTGTTGCGTTATTTTTGGTTAATAACATTCTGTGTATAGTTATGTAGGTGTAGCCCAAGCGGGGACATTGGATTCTGCAAGGGGGAGAATGTAAGGATGTGGTAGGAACCTCATATGTGTGTTCAGTGTGTGTTCAGTTGGTGTTTGATTCTGTTCAGTGAGAGGCATGTGGAGTGTCTGCAACAGTGTTGCAGTGTGCCAGAGCAGAGTGGGACAGGCAGTGGCTGATGCAATAGCTGAGCTGTGTGTCTGTGCAGATTAAGTCAGAGAGGCTCTGTGGAGAAACTACAACTCCCATGAGCTCCTGGGCAGTCACCTGATGTGAAGAACCAGAGAGGCCAGGATTCTCAGGCAGGGAGAAAGAGATACAATTCGCGGGCTTAGGAACGGCAGTTGGAGCTGGGAGCAGGAAGGGGAAGGAAGGATGTAGGGAGCAAGTGGCTCCTACACCAGGTAAGGTTCCCCAGATCCCAGGCAGGCCCCAATCCCCACCAGGCTAGTGGGTAAGTACTGAGGGACGGACCCTAGGTTAGGAACCCTGCCCTTAGGTGTGAGTGTGCAGTCTTGTCAGTGTCACGGCTGGCAGTGCTGTGAGCGCTGACAAGTAAGCACAGCGTGTGTGTGCAGTGTAGCTGCAGGTATCCGTGTGAATGCAGTGGGTTGCTGCAGGTACGGTGTGAGTGTAGTGGGTTCCTGCAGGTACCGGTTGAGTGCAGTGGGTTGCTGCCGGTACTGGTTGAGTGCAGTGCGTTTGCTGCAAGCAGTGCGGTTGCTGCAGGTACTGTGTGAGTGCAGTGTGTTTACTGCAGGTGTTAGGCTGAGTTAGTCAGAGGGGACCCGGGTGGTGAAGGGAGAGGTAGAGTGGGTGCAGGGGGTCAGTGACCCACCTGCATAGGACAGGCTACCCCGTAGGCCCCTAGGAGTGTTCCCTGAAGTCACCAAAGGTTGCGGTGCTGCAGGGCCGGCCATAGTGGTAGCGAGCATCACCTTTACTGTGTAGACAGCTAGGGACAAAGGGACGAGCGTGCGGAGCAGGCTTGCTGGCGAGTCGTCTGGGACCAGACGGCTGGACATTGAGACCCAGGAGGCAGACTGCTAATTCATCTGACCCTTTGCGAAGAGGTACCGGTCACCGCCGTGACCGGAAGGTACTATAACAACAAGTGCACCAACACCGGTTAACAGGCGCTGATCCCGCTTTAGGCGTAACTCTTTAGGAACACTGTGCGAGTGGTTAAAGAACTGAGCCTATACAATATACTATACATGGACACGGTGTGTGGGGCACGCGGTGAGGGGACGGAGACGTTGCTCCTGATGAGTGGGCAGCCACTAAGGTTATACTGTTAGAGTATAAGTACATGTTATGTGTTATTGCTACGTTGCATTATTACAGTAAAAACCAGTTACAATCATAAGGTGTTGTATGTTTCTTGCCCAGGGGAATCTTACGTCACGGGGATCCTGGGTAAGTGCAGGCGCTGCGCTAAGTATAAGTGTTACCCCAGGCTCCCAGCTAGTGGAGGCTCAGATCTCCTGGAGCTGCAGGTGTCGTACAGTGACCAGTAGTTCCTTTGGGAGGGTTCAGAAAAAGGGCTACACATGGAACACACTGCTATGTACTTGTGAGGTTTATTGTACCATACCTCCCAATTCTAATTCGTTTGTTGCTAACCTACAGTTATCATTGTGACAAGGAGACACTGCTTCTGATACTACAAGTCTGTCACTCTGTCCAGTCACATATTTTTTGTTAACTATCAAGTTTGTGCAGCAATCAAAAGTTTTTATCTGGATATATTTACTATATTGGTTAAATAAGAGACATTTTGTCAGACATATTGAGTCTGTCATTTGGACCAGTTACCTAGCTCTGAGACTGAAATATGTGTTTACATGAGGTTTAAACTGCACAGGAGCTACAATGTTCCACTGTGTGACAAAATATATGTGGTTAACTACAACAAATATTTATACAAAGAGTGATATTAACGCTCCAACACATATGTTCATTTAACAAGGATCTAGGCGTTTATTGAAGTGTGCACTAATGTGTTCACACTATACTGCACTATCTGCAAAGAGGGAGGCCGGAGTTGATATGAGTGTTACATATTGACATTCACTTACATATTTGGCCACAGGCATTGTACCCCCACAGTGCAGCAGTCATTGAGATTTTCTATGACAGTAGATCCTTTCATTACTCTGCACAGGTCACTTATTAGCCATTCAGAGTCTGGTGTTTAGCTACACTTATTCAGGTGTGTTTCTGCATCTATACGTGATGGCTTTATAGTCCTACTTATACGTTATATTGGGGCTCTATACCCCAGCTTATACCCACTCCATTTTTAAATTCGCACTTTAAATTAGAGGCAAGCCTCAGAGGAGGCATAGGTTCACTTACCTGCAATATTTTAATTTTGAGGTATCTCCTAATAAAGATTATTTTAATTAATTGATCAATTCATTACATCATTAGATTCCTCTGGTGTTATCAGTGAATAAATCTGTTCAGAGTGCTCTCGTTATAGGGGATTCTTCTTTTTTCTATTGTTGTGTATTCTACATCGTCCCTGATTGTAGCACTTCCAGCCAGGCTGTAGCGAAGGTGTACTTTCCCTTCCCCCTTCCCCCCCCTTCCCCTTAAGTGTTTACCTTGAGGATGGTCTGCTGGAAGGGCCGGGTGTAGGGAGGGGGGGGGGGGGATCAGAGGATAGAGGATCTGGAGGCCTCGATAGGGCTTGGTGTCTTTGGAGGAGGGAGGACACGTGGGTGGGCCTGCGGCACCACTACTGGGCGGCAGAAGAGGAGCCTGGAGACGGCCCGCGGTGGACAGCCAGGACAGAGTGCCGGCAAGGTAGGGGGGGCTGCGCAAGTGCACCGGCCGAGCACACTTATGGCACCGGCCGGGCCGTTACTGCGCATGTGGAAGGCAAGATCCAAAAAGTTTTTTTTTTCTGACACGGCCACTGACAGTGACCCTTGACTGACGGGGCCTAGGCCCCCTGACTCCCTGAGCCTGGAACATCATTACTGTCTATCCCTCCCTGTCGGCGGCCCTGCATAATGAGACCACAAAAGTCTGCTTCATTTGTCTGTAGAACATTTACAATAAATCTCTGCAACAGGATCAGCCTAGCACAGTAATGTTACAGAACCATGCACTGGAGATATATTTTGTATGACTTAAAAGCACATACATTTGTAATACTTACATTTGTAATCGAGCTGTGGAACATTTTTGCTGAGTTTGTGATCCAGGCATCATTTTCCTGTTCCTGTTTTTTTGACGAATTCCGCAAACATTTTCAAGGGTCATAAGAAAGTTTGACAAGCTGCAAAACTCATTTTGCAATACTGCAATTTTCCCAAAAATGGGTGATGCTGGCAAATTTGTTGAAAATTTTGAGCACTATCACACAAAAATTTGTGAAAATAAATTGCAAACCATATTTAAAGGCATTCGCTGATCTCTAGTTTGCAATATGTCCGTATATGGAAACTCTCTCTTTTTTCTCTCTCCCATCTATCTCTCCCGTTTCTCTCTCCCGTCTCTCTCTCTCCCGCGTCTCTCTCTCTCTCCCGCGTCTCTCTCTCCTGCGTCTCTCTCTCTCCCGCGTTTCTCTCTCCTGCGTCTCTCTCTCTCTCCCGTGTCTCTCTCCCCACACATTTACACACACACATACACAAATGGATTCTGTATATATGGAAAATAAGTATTTGAAAACGTAAAACAATTCTGTTCTTTGCATGTTTATTGCTGGAGCAGGGCCCTCAGTACTGTCTGCACCTATTTGCGCTTGTTTGTCCTTATTTCTATGTCATGCTGTTTAGGCAATTGATGTCACTCTGTGCCCCTGCTGTACCGCGCTGCGGAATATGTTGGCGTTTTACAAATCAACGATAATAATAATAACAACGAGAGGTTGCAGGTGTCCAGGTAGTTCATTTACTACAATAGCTATAAAAAACACCTTTAAACATTATTTACATTTTCAAGACTAATGCACACAGTCCTTTACGTAAATGGGCACAAAAACATATACACAATGAACTTGTGAGTAGAGCTGTACTTTGTATCTCTGTCTTAAAGGAGATCTGCACTCTGAAGACATTGTTTGTCTGTGTGTTTGCTGCACAAGCCGTATTCTCCTTGCCTGAAACTGTTTCCCCGCACTTTGGAATTGATTCAAGAAGGTTATCATGGAAAAACTACGGAATTTCCATAATTACCATTGGGGTTCACAAAGTTCTTTGTGTATGTGTGTGTATGTATGTGATCACGTAGAAGCTATTTTTCAAATGCTTGTTTATATTTCTTACCGTGGAGTGCGATAATTACCTTGTGGTGAATTTTAGGAGAAAAAAAACACACTATTGGTTCTTTCTTGATGAGGGAGGGGGAGAGCGAGAGAACTCTCTGATGTATATATTCAATAACTATTATATAGGGTTGTAGCCATGCATGTAAAATGGTCTGCAGTTGTCTCCTCTGCTGGCAGTAAACCTGGTAAGTTATAGGGATGCCAGCAGTAATCATGGAGGTTTGCCCTCACACCCTGGTGAGGTGCCCTATGTATGGGTGGGAGTGGCTACAAGCTCTGAGTCCACAGTTAGTGACATCAGAGTTGTGACGGCTCCTGAAGTATATAAGGCACAGCACTGCCCAAAGTTGGTTGCTGAGTTGCTGGGTTGCTGAGTTGTTGGGAAGGAGGGACTCACTAGTGCAGTAACTAGTGCTCCATTTCTACATTAATCTTGAGAAGAGCCACACTGTGTCCAGGGACCTGGCACAGGGGTGATCTCCCTACGGGGAGAGGGGATCCCACTCCATTGGGAGGGCGTACCTGGCAAAGGGACAGCATAGAACTATGTGCGGCTGAGACAGCTGGCTGTGAGGGGCAGCATGCCCATACATCAACAATAAAGATGCCCTGTTCAAAGATACCCCCACTGTGTGAGTGTGAAGTTACTCTCCAGTGGACGGCACCACCAAGAAGGAGTTCTTCATCAGGGCCATCGGTTCCGATGGCGGCAGATCCACCCCAACACCACGGAGCTGTAAGCAAAGCCCTGCTATTACCAGGTTCCAAGAGTGGCAACGGCGGAGGAGGGACGGTGCAAGGCCCAAGCGGTGCCACAGCGGAAAAAGGCATTGCCGGATGTAGTCGTGGAGGAAGAGGTCTCGCTTGGGGACCCAACCCAAGATGGCGGCGAGACACGTGCATGTCAGGATGTCGTTTCCGGTGGGCAGAGTGGACCTGATGGGGAGATGACAGCGCCTCTTCATTCGAGCAGTGTCAGCCGATCTCCGAAGTTGAAGAGGAACGGGCAATCGATGCGGAAGCTGAGGAGCAGTGAGACCGGAGAAGCGGAGAGCCCATGCGGTAGCACCGGACCAGGTAGCGGTGAAGAGCGGGTCGAAGCCCCGCGGATACCAGCCCTATGCCCATACCCCGGCCCTAGTCAGACCCAAGGCCCTAGTTAAAGCCCCAGCCCCAGCCACCTTTTCTTTTGGTTCCACTTCAAGCTTAGGGATGTCAGGGAGTTCCTGGGTCACGTCGGAGGAACGGACTGAGGGGGGCTTGGACTGTGGTACATCTGATGATGGTTCGTGGGTGGGAGGTATTCGCGGCAAGTGTCCGCATCTAGTGATGGCCTAAGCATTGTAAGTGTCACCCTAGAAAGTAGGCCCAAGAGGGCTGGATCGCAGTCACGGTCTACCGGGACATCCGGAGTGTCCTCCTGAGGGGAGCTAGAAGAGGGGGAGTCAGTGGAGTCAGCTCAGGAAGAAATTAGGGAGACCCGGTGGTGGGCCCCCTTATTTGAGGGATACGCAGCCTGGCTAGATAGGACCCGGTTCATTTTGGAAAGAAATGGGGTGGTGGACTATTGGTGGGCCAAGGGAGAATTTACCGAGGAGGAGCGGTTGCAAGCCATACAAGCCCGATGGTACAATATTAGTCGAGGGCTAATAGAGCCATTGGGGCCCAGTGGGCTTGAGGATCCAGTGGAACCGGACGAACCCCTGTCATGGGTGTTGCCAGGGAGAGCGGGAAATACTAAGCTGATAAGGGCCAGTCGAGCAGAAAGGGCCATTGTGGCTAAGTATAAAAACTCACATGGGCTAGAGTACCCCTATGTCCCCGAACCCCTCATTCAGGAGATAGAGGATCACAGGGATAGATGGCTCAGAGAAGACATAGAGTTGTACATGCTCAATTAAAGGGGTAAAATTACTGGGCGCAGAGCAGAAGAGAGGATCTCTCAGCTAGTGCGAGTATGGAGCATCGGGCGCAGCATATATATGCACAAGGCTGTATATAGACCCGAGAGTGGCTTGCCCCGGGAATATAGCATCACCGTGACCGATATGGCAGGATGGGAGGTGAAGAAACCAGATCCTCGCCACTATTATTAGGAAGACAGAATAGTGAGGTCTGTTTCTAACCTTGAGCGCCCTCTGCTGGTCAGTGAGCACTATATAGTTGATAATTATGACACAAGAATGTTGTTTGATTAATTGTGTGTTTCATTTTACAGTGCTTCCTGGAAAAAGGTACACCAAATTTAGGTCCCAGCCGGGATGGTGGGGATTCACCAGGGGGAGATTGTAGCCATGCATGTAAAATGGTCTGCAGTTGTCTCCTCTGCTGGAAGTAAACCTGGTAAGTTACAGGGATGCCAGCAGTAATCATGGAGGTTTGCCCTCACACCCTGGTGAGGTGCCCTATGTATGGGTGGGAGTGGCTACAAGCTCTGAGTCCACAGCTAGTGACATCAGAGCTGTGACAGCTCCTAAAGTATATAAGGCACAGCACTGCCCAAAGTTGGTTGCTGGGTTGCTGAGTTGTTGGGAAGGAAGGACTCACTAGTGCAGTAACTAGTGCTCCATTTCTATATTAATCTTGAGAAGAGCCACACTGTGTCCAGGGACCTGGCACAGGGGTGATCTCCCTATGGGGAGAGGGGATCCCACTCCATTGGGAGGGCGTACCTGGCAAAGAGACAGCATAGAACTATGTGCGGCTGAGACAGCTGGCTGTGCGGGGCAGCATGCCCACCAAGCAACAATAAAGATGTCTTGTTCAATGATACCCCCACTGTGTGAGTGTGAAGTTACTCTCCAGTGGACGGCACCACCAAGAAGGAGTTCTTCATCAGGGCCATCTCCCTGCGGATGCATAGACCCTGATGAGGTGGAGGCGCTGCACGTGATATAGGTAGGACTCGCACACACTATCTCAGCTACCTGTCTTGATTGACAATCCCCGAATACCATCATGCGGGAGACTCAGGAGTCCTGTTGCCAACAGGTGCACCACCAAACACGACCATGTAATGGGGCTGGTTAGACCACACGGGCCAATATAAGATTGGGTGGGTCATACCAGAGGGAACAACCGTTACAGGTGCATACTGTCCGAAAGGTAAATGTAAAGACAAAAAGGGTACAGGAACTCCAAATGCAAAAATTTGAAATTTAGCAATAGTTATAACATGTCATATTTTTGCATTTTGAGTTTCTGTCGCCTTTTTGTATGTATGTGTGTATGTATGTGCTGTATATATATATATATAGATATACATATATATATATATATATATATATATATGTATATATAATTCTCCCAGGCCGCTTTCTGTTTCTGGGGCGTGATCAAGCGCGGCACTGCCTATGATCCGGCACTGTGGTCCGGCACCCGCACGCGATCGCGGAATCAAAACCTGTAAGTCTGGACACATCTGTATGGATAGTTTTAACTCTTTAAGTAGAAATGTATAGTAACAATCAACAACAACAAAAATCTTATAAGGTAGGTTACGTATCTTACTGTTTTTGTTCAAGATATTTGTTGCATTAAGGATCTATATACGTTCTATTTAAAATCAATCTAGCTTTTGGAAAGTATTTCAGTATTTAAACTTATTCCAGTAATTACTGGGTAATACAAATGTACAGTACTTTGTATCACTGCTTGCATTGAATATGCCACAAACTGCATAGTCTCTAATGTACTGTACAGTATTTACTATAAAAGGATAGTACTGTAGGTTACCAATATGACAAAAAAGGTGCAGTACCACATTAGACCCATTGGTGGCACTAAGAGTCTAAATTACGATAAGTGGTGGATCAAATTGCATAAAAAAAGAATAGGAATCAGCAAATATTTGCCCCCTAATATCAAACTTTAAAAACGAGAGAATTATTGATAACAGGTAACAACAAAGATTACTAGCACATTTCTATTACTTTATTACTGCTGTAAATGTTGCAGCGTGCCTGCTGCTGCTAGGATTTTAACTTCTCACTTGTGATAACAGATACGTTTTAAACTTAATGCTCATCAGCAATGCTGTAGCCAGGATATGAAATGAAGGTCAATTGCTCCAGAATACACATCAAGGTTTTGCTTGCTGACCACAGATCATATTTTTTATTTAAAGACGCTGTTGTGAAAGCTTTCTGTTTGATATGACCCCATAAATCCATAATGACTTTCCTTGTACCAGGCAAAGCTGATAGAAACCTTTGTTCTGGCGTACAGGTCTTCCAAGGTTTCGATGAGCAGTCTTCAAGCTTTTCTGATTTTAATCTCACTACTGGGATATATTTCCCCAAAGGTTACTCCCATATGGAAGGTGTCAGCGTGGAAAGGATGCAAAGATGAACATTTATTAAAGTCTCCTGAACAACTGGAACAACATTCGTTGTTAAATACTGCACCAGATGAAAGTGCCTAGCTTTGCAGCTGGGAAACTTTGATACATAACCCCTCAAGTATCTAGGTGTCAAGACATGTCTGTCATTCAGGAGGTTACTGTATGTGTTACAGCCTCAACTACTTCAGCCTCCTCGTTAATGAATGCCCTCTTTACCACCTGTCTACGGTCCAGTCCTGTCTAGGACATTTGGTCATGGGCATTTTGCCACGAGCAAGTCACTGCCGGCATATAGCTGCCACTCGCCTCACCATAGGGGCCTCCCTCTGCCGGCCGTTTCACCACCTTGGTAAGCCCCTAACCTTACCCTAAAAAACCCTAATCTTAACCCCTAATACTAACACTACCCCCTACCCTAAAGACTTTAAACCTTTATCCTGAAATCCCTTACCCAGAAACCCCTTACCCTAAGTGCCCTTACCCTATAAACCCAACCCCTGACCCTAAAACCCATATCCTTAACCCCCCTACCTCAAACGCTAAAACCCATTAAATTAACTTATGTGAAAAAACCTTCAAGGTGCTAAGAACCTTAAATTAACGTACCTTATTGCCGAAGCAGCCGGTGGCTGAGTGTTCAGCGGCAGAGTGGCTGTGGTGGAGGGTGGCTCTGAGGCCAACGCTGGCACGGTCGCGGGCAAAATGACCGTGACCAAAAGTCTGACTCCACTAATTAACTAATTCCGCTTCTGCCACTCCACTATGCAAATCCCAGCACTGACTACTAATATCCTTTAGAATCAAATTCAGAATCATTGTCCTTGCTTAGAAAACGCTACATAACACTGCCCCTACATACAGTACAACTCACACCTCACTCCTGGATATGTTCTCTCTGCTCTGCCATGACCTACAGAATGCATTATGGTGCGGTTTGCTATTGTTTTTGTGTAACTGTCAGTACAAACAAATAGCAGAAATGCACCAAATCGCACAATTTTGCTAACTGGTCTCGCTCTTTAACTGGGTCAGTATTAAGGCGTATTGGCCTATTGGTCCTGGAGAGGAGTATGATTGTTGCAGGTGGTATAGATACCTTTTATTGGGCCAACAAGAGTGTTCTTCTTATTTATAAGTGCGTTCCACCAAGAATAACAATTACATTTGTTTGCTCAATAAATTGTATTTTCCAAAAATATACTCTAAAATAATTAAATGAAACATATAAACAAATGTACATAAACCGTACAAAACTTAGCATCTCACAATGCGAGTCTTAATCCTTTACTTGTTAACTGGAGAGAGAGTGAAAGAGAGAAAGAGTGCGTCTGCAAAAGGGAAACATAATGTGAGGATCGGGCGCAGGCTCTACCCCCGTCAAGCTCCAGTCACCTGGTTGCTTCTAGCTTCTCTCCTGCCTGCAGGAGTAATTTTGCGTCTGATTCGTCGCCCCTGCTATATACAGTAGGCTCAGCCTCTTCCACCAGGAAGTTGGCTGAGCATAAACTTCTTGTGATGTCGTGCTGGTCACAAGCACTCTGCCTTGTCTTGCCTTGTTCTGCTTTTTGACTCTACTGACTTCTACTACCCTTGACCCAGCTAGTGACCCCTATGATCCGCACCTCTCTAACCCTGACCCGGCTACACAACAACGAACCTGCACACCGGCTACATAATTCTAAGAAACCAACCTCATCCCTCCTCCCTCCCGCCTATCCTCCCCCCCTACCCCCTTCTCTCTCTCCCCACCCCCACATCTCTCTCCCTCCCTGCCCTTTCCTTTAATACCTTATGATGTCCCCAATTCTTTAAGCCTTCCTAGCCTTATCCACCATTCTTACTTTCTCCTTCCTCATGTGACTGACTTCCTCTCTTTCTTCACCTGCTTTCTGTGCAAACTGTATAGCTATCTGAGTCTTATGATGTCACCAGTATGATCTCACGTGCCAGATATTTAACCAACCAGGTACAATACCCAATGGCCGACTTGCTTCGAGAAATTGTAATAAATCATAGAATTCAAAATAGAATGTATCCAAACCATAACCGTTTGCCTTATTTTAATACATAACGTAATCCTTCCAAGGTTTGTTTTTTCTAGGTCTTATAGCAGTGATTTCCAAACTTTTTTTGGTTAAGGAACACTATAATTATATCTGCGAAACCACAACCCTCTCTAATAGCGCGTTTGTTATCAGAGGCATTGTAAGGAACCCCAACCCTCTCTAATTGCATGTCTGAGATCAGATGCATGGTAAGGAACCCCAACCCTCTCTGAGGCTGAGATTATACATACCGTGCGCGGCGGAGCGTGTGCACGTGGTGCACGCCTGCGCTGGAGTGATGTGTGAACTGTGATGATGGAGATGTTCAGGCGACAGGGAGGCGTGGCAGAGGCGTGTCCATGAGCGGTTCGCCTTCTTTGGCTGAACCATGCATGTGACCCTGCCATCGCGTGGCAAAGACAAATGTATTTGTCATGCCAAGAATCTTGCGGTTGGTCGTGCTTGGTCGCGCGCACCATGTGCATATTCATTGCCATTCATTCGTTTGTTTCTGCGTCACACAGCGTTGTGAGTATAAGCTGGGCATAATAGCATGTTTGAGATCAGATGCATTGTAAGGAACCCCAACCCTCTCTAATAGCGCGTCTGAGGTCAGATGCATTGTAAGGAACCCAACCCTCTCTAAAAAGCGTGGCTGAGATCAGATGCATTGTAAGCAACCTCAACCCCTCTCTAATATCGCGTCATTACCTGAAAATTGCTGGGAACCCTTTAGGGATGCCGGGTGAACCCAATGGTTCCTAGGAAACCTGATTGAAAAATTAGTTTTAGCATCTATAATGAGACACACAGACAAACATTCTGAAAAACTGCAAAACTGTTTCCCTTGCTCTATAACATTTAAAACCATCTTCTTTGGGGAAGAAGAATCAAGGCATATTGGATCAAGTTTTCACTGCATGTAACTTTACAGTATAAACAATAACATTAACAGTACTTACTAAATTCTCTTAGATTTAAAATAAAAATATATATATTGATAAATATAGGTTTTTTATATACACAGTATATATATACACCGTACATATATCTTTCCAAAAACAGAAAATGGGTTTCTTCTGGGGATTTTTTTTCCTGATCTGCTGAGTAGCTATTTTTGTCTTTGACATGACCAGATGAGCTAAGCATTGCTAAACTAATTTGCTAAAGTTTTATTATCTGAAATTGATTTGCAATGTGTCTCATTTGATTATTCACTAGCAGACTCTGCCCATCCCTAATATCTCATTAACAACACATTACAGTTTGTGATCTTTCATTTTTTTTTTTTTTGCAATAATTATAGCCCGGCTGCACTGCCCCCGGGGTGCAGTGTAGTCCAACGATGGCTGGGTTGCTTGGGCTCTCTGTCCTTGGTGTTTGGATACACTACCTACTGCCACTGGTGATTGAGAACCACTGCAATGAGCCACTGGAGTTTGATCTTGTTTGGTCTTGTTCCACCTGCGTATTGCTGTAAGAAGGGTAATACTGACAGTAATAGGGTCACCGCCTCACTCATACACACAATAAACAGAATAATATCATAAAATAAGTTAATACAGTACATACTGTATATGTGAAATAAAAGTAACTTGTGAGCCCCGTCACATGTCTCAGACAAGTCTGCAACCTGCCTTTCCCCATTATCTCCTAACATACAGTGCTTCCACTGCCGCCAGGGATTCTGGGAAATTACATGTTGTCAATTACATGCAAATGAGCACACAATGTCATTTTAACATGAGCATGGAGTGAAAGGTGACACTGTGCTCATTTGCATTTCATTTCCCAGAATCCCTGGCTGCAGTATATACTAAGACATAATGGGGAAAAGCATGGTTGCAGACCTGTCTGAGATGTGAATGTGCTCACGAGTGATACTTTTATTTGCAGTACTTTGTATGTTGGAGGGGTTTTTTCTTCTTACTTTTTTACCCACCATAACTTATATGTAACCCTCTTTCCCCCTAGGGTAAAGAGTCTACGGGTGCTGACTTTACCTGTTGGCTCATGGAGATCCTAACCCTCCGCCACGGGGAGCCCGGGGTGAGATATAACAATACAACTTGGTACAGCGCCTCCACCTGGGAGGGATCCCAACGTAGTGGAAGGAACACCTCACAGGAACCACAATACTGATATCCACACACAGTATATGATAATAATAACCTTTACTAAAGAACATATAAATAAGAAGTGCCAAGCGGTTTATAATACTACTGGTTACAGCAACCCCTTCGCCGTGCAGCGCCTTATCCCATCAACGTGTAACCCACACTGTGTCCAACATAACTGAGGGGCTCTTGGGCACCCAACCACCATGATGTCCACAAGAATAACAACCCCACCCTTGTATGTGGTCAGTGCTGCCACTATGGTGTGTGTACTTTGTTAGTGCACTTAAAGATATAGGTACCTGTTGGTTGCTCCAGCACCCGGGCGCGCTGATGGGTAGCTTTGCAGGATCCGACAATCCAGCGATGCTTCTGTTGGGGGTCTTCCTCTGAGTGGGTGGTATCCCGCTGGAGTGTCCCACTTACTGTACAGACAGTCTTGGTATGCTGCTAAGAGATCTGAGCCCAGACCACTCTTCACAGGCTCTACAGCGTTGTAGCTGTGTCCCTTTCTGATAACCATCTAAAGCGGCCGTGTCCCTACCTAAGGGCCAGTCCCTGTAGCTGCCACAATACTAGTAGGTGAGTCGGGGCCTAGCTGGGGCCTGTAGGTGGTTGCTGGCCTAGTGCAGGGGCCACAGACGCCCTGTTCATACACCCTCCCCTACCTGTGTCCCAGCACCGACTAACTATCTGCCCTGAGCACGCCAAAACCTCTTCCTGGCTGCCCGTGATACTGGCCGCCCTATTTGCCTGTTGCGCCCATGTGACTACATGCCTCGGGGCTGCTGGGAAATGTAGTCCCCGCGGAGCCTATCCTATACTGCCCTAAAATTAACCCTCTATCCTAAAACTTACCGTCTCGTCGAAGTGGCCGACGGAGGGTACCCCTTTGGTTAAATGCTGGCGGGACATCGCCCTGCTCTTTTTGGCTTACCTTGCTTAACAGAACCACTAAGTTCTTTTACAATAATAAATATTGAAAACCTAGAATGTTTATAGGAAAGTTGGAATGTTGAGATGTGGACTGAGCTTGGACAATCTTGTACAATCTATATGGTTGAGTTTGGCTTAAGGAACTGCATACATTGAAGATGTAGCGAAAAGGTTAAGTGGCCTATGCTATAAGCATTCATAATCCACTTATCGAGCACTTATCGGCCAAAATGCCTACTGCGATTCTGTAAGCCTCGATAAATGAGCAATAAAGGCATGAATCGCCAAATAAGCCACTTATCGACAGGTTCGTGCAATTCTTGTAGCCGCGATTAGGTTATCGAGGTTAATCGCGGCTCTAGAATGGCGAGTTTCTCCCAAAATCCTCACGCCAAGAAAAGTTAGCGTGAGGCTTGTGAAAAGTTGCGAAGAGGCGGCGAAACAGGACTTAGAGAAAAAAAATGCTTTTTTTCTGCATCGGATTGATGCCGGGGGTCTCCAGAGCTGATATCCATTAATATCAACACTGGAGACCCCCGGCATGAATCCCATGCAATAAAAATGCATTTACAATCAACTAACCGCTAAGGCAATGAAGTGGTTAAGCCCTCCCGCTACCCACCAAGGGCCAAATACCCCCTTCACCCACCCCCGCAATCCACAATAAACACTAATAACCACCTCCTCTACCCCCACATGATTGATACCAGAGGCCGCGGGTGTAAAGGGAACTTCAGGTAGTCCCCGCTGGTGTTTGTGGGTACTTGACTGGTCCCCGCGGGTGTACTGGGTCTTCAGATGGTCCCCGCGGATGTCTGGGGTCACCGCTGGCCTGTAGTACCAGCCCTGTGGCCCAAATATTTGGGGAACAACAGTGAAATAAATACACCCTCCTCCTTCCCCCCCCCCCCCTCCCCAACACATCAAACATTAGCCAGCATAAATAAAGTAAATAAATAAATAAAACGTCACTTTAAGGGATGATTTCACATCCTTTTGAACTAATGTAACCTATTACATGGTACATCAACCAATGGGATTGTTTTCAATCCCATTGGCTGTAATACCATGTGATATAGCCATGTGGTTTTAAGGCTGGGACATGCCTCCCTTGGAGATGACATTACATCCTTAAAATATAAAAAAAATATGAGTCAGACACATGATACAGCGTCCAATTGGATTGGAGCTGTACGATCTCACCATAAAATGTGACGTGATAGGCCCTGTACGTCTCATTTTACCTCAAGAAGTCGATGAGACAACATCCTGTTCTGGATTTACCATGGGGCTCTGGATTGACAGAGGAAGATAGAAGATAAAGGAAAAGATAAAAATAATGACAGATGAAGAAAGAAGACGGTGATAGAAGATAAAAGAAAGAAGATTTTTTTCCTGATACTGGTCTTCAAGGTGGATTGCGTTGGATTGCGGGTGATGACGTCGATGTATGAGAGATTTCAGATACAATAGGATTCAGAGGGTTAAGACTTCTAAAGGTAAGTAAAATATTAAATGTATGTAAATGTCTTTTTTTCCGTTTTTATCATTGTATTTAGCTATTTTTATGTTTGTGATTGCCCATTCACTAATAATGTATTAATCTGTGCCCCTTTAGGGTACAGATAAATACAGTGACAGCCAATGCATTTTTGGCAAATGCTTGTTTACAATTGATTGTTATTTTTCCTATTTCTGCTTATTGTTTTGATTAAATTGTTTGGAATTTGGATGGCTTGTTTTTAGTACATTTTAGGATTGGTTAGCATGTTAAATTAATTATTTGTTGTGTTGGATACTGGTTTAAATTCATTAATTGTTTTGTTGGCTAGTGTTTAAAATTAATTCATTGTTTTGTTGGTTAGTGCTTTTATTTATTAAATTGGTTGTCTAGTGCTTTTATTTCTTCAATTGGGGTGTTTAGGTGCTTGTGTATATGTTTTATTATTGTGTGTTTTGGCCTTCATGTTTTTTTATTAGGGTGACCATTAACTGCTATAGTGGCTTATCATGCCCATATTATATGGGTATGAGGCACCACTATGCCAATCAATGGGTAGAGGGTGGGTATAGTGGGCTCGGAGTGGGTGGTTAGGCCTCCCGGGTGGGTAGCAGAGAAGGGTGGGTTAACACCTTAATTACTATAGTGGTTATTAACCGCTAAGGTGATTAAGGGGTTAGGGGCTATTGGATTTTATTTTTTCTTGTATTCTTTCTGGCAACGGAGGACATGGACCTGCAGTATGCTGATGCTGACACCCTTCATGATGGCAGGGGTAAGTAGAAAGGTTAATTTACTTGATTTGTTCTGGCTGGCTAATATTTTATTTTATAATGGGCAAATTATCCATATCTGGATAATAGTTATTTTGCCCATTACAGTACTGTATGTGTTGGAGGGGGCTGGGAGGGGGGAGTATTTATTTCAAAGTATTGCCAAAACATTTTAGGCCACAGGATTGGTACCGCAAGCCAGCGGGGACCACCCGAAGGCCCCCAGACACCTGCAGGGACCACCTGAGGACTCCCGGACACCCTCGGCCTATGGTATCAATCATGTGGCGGTATAGGAGGTGGGTATCTGTGTTGTTGTGTTTTTAATGTTTATTGTGGGTAGCAGCAGTTTTAATATAAAGTTTAATACTGGTGTATTAGCAGGGGACTCCGAAGCAGGACCACATTGATTTGAGTTCCGGGGACCCCCTGCTTCCCGAGATACAGACCCCGTTATGGGGTGCCGGTATCTCCTATGCATTTAAATGTCCTGCGTCACGTGACCGTGGGAATAAAATGCATAGGAGATACCGGCACCCCATAACGGGGCCTGTATCTCAGGAAGCAGGGACCTCCTGGACCTGAAATCCACCTAGTTCTGCTCCGTGACCTCCTGCTGTTCTATACTAGTAATAACATTTATATTAAAAAAACATTAATTTCGGGCGTGATTTGCGCATGGAGAGGCGGCTCTCTCTGACCAGCTCTCTCTGCAGCAGAAAGAAATCGCCGGGTAAGCCCTTCTCAGAGAGGCGATCTTCACGTCGCCGGCTACTCGCCCGTTTTGGGAATTTTGCTATCACAGGTAATCGAGGCTTTCCGAATACCGTGATAGCAGCGCTCAATAAACAGGCGATTTAAATGGCCCGGCGATTTTTTTATGAACGTTTATACTAGTAGCATGAGCTCCTTAGAGTTGTGTTTTCTTCCTTTTCTTTTTTAAGTATCTACTTGTTTCTTTGATGTGACTACAAATGTCAAGCACGGATAAATTGAATGAAAAAAAAAAAAGGATGTTAAATGAATTTATAGTTCACGAGGATCATGACTTGGCAATCTAAAATATGTTAGTATTCATAAGTGGTCCTAATGGATTATTTATCAAAATCTCACAGCTGCAAAACTGAGGAACCAGATTTATAGGGGAAAAAATCCAAATCCTTTTTCTTTGTAAATTGGGTGCAGTTCTTTTGCCAAATGTTTCAGTCGAACGACCTTGATAAGTGACCCCCAAATGGATTTCAAGTTGTACATTAACAGGCACTGCACACTTTTATACAGCTCATTGGGTTACAACCACAAATCTCCGTCATTGAGTTCACAAAGAGTTTGTGTTGGCCGTTAGCACTATTAGCCACATTTGGCAAGTAGGGCTAATAGTCGGTACTGTAGAGAGAGGGTTATGTTTGTTGGGGGGGGGGGGGATTATGGGGGTAAATGCCCATGGAGGGATTTTAGGCCACCTGGGTGGATTAAGGGTAGTGGCTAACCCCTTGTATGCCATAGAGGTTGTACTTCTATGACATACAATGGGTAGTAAGGTACAGTAGTTAGGGTATTTGTATTAACCCCTCCATTACCTTTGTGACCATGAAGGAATGCGACTATGGCTTCCAAGGGGTTAATGAAATATTTTTTTGGTGAAGGCAGAGTCCAGGTATATATTGCATTGCATTGCAATATTTACCTGGCATCTTCCTTAGAATATGGCTAATACGAGGCAGCATTAAACTCTCCGCTACCTAGGTTATTTGCCTTGATTTAACAGAGCTTTGTGGATCTACCCCATTATCTAATACATATTACTTGTCCCTGTTGCTACACATACAATATGTTCATTGTTCTCCTTGCTCGGATTATGATGTCAACTAAATCACTTATTTCTAATTTCTTCAGGAAACAAGAACTTTATTCTTCTTGCTGTTTTCGTGACGCAAAAATAATGTATGATTTCTTAAGCATAGCCAAGTAAAGAAACTGATTAAATGCCCTACATTTTACAGTACCAGATTTTGTTTGTACTGTACTGCACTTGTAACACTTACTTCTAGGTCCCAGACTGACACCCTGGTGCTGAGATACGGGCCTGAGATTGCTATGTCTTACGGTCTTACGGTCAGACGGTGGGAAAATAATGACACGGCTTGTGTGGTATAACTGATTTTATATAACTGTTACCCAATCTTAAGAACCTCATGATCCTTAGCAAAGGATCACTACACTCATAATACAGAATATATCATACTACTTTACAACATCACTGCACAGGTGTATGTCGGTGTCAGTTGGGAGTGGGCCACCCAATCCTGGGTATATGGGATCATGTGATGGTGGCCGAACACTGTGGGAGCTCTTATTGCACTAAAGTGTTGCAGGCCTGTAATTCACAAAGGTGCTTCGGTACCACTTTAACTGCAGCCATTGAGGATCCCCTCTGACAGCGCTACATGCTCCATGCAGCTACCCGGCGTGGATCCGCTGGGCCTCTTGCCACAATGTATTGTCCTCACTCAGGCAACTCTCTGCTCACTTTCAACAGGACTCAAACGGGCCCCGGTCACTCTCATATTCGTTCAGATCTCAACTCACACGTGTCTTGCGCGCCCCCTTAAAAGATCCTCTCCCTCCTAGTCCCACCACTTCCACAGCCTTTGTTACTGGCTGCTCTTAGGTCCATCATCAGTCAAATGGCTATATCACACTGGAGAGGAACCTGCCAGGGGGCAGTGTGAGTGTGTTGCTTGCATCACACAGTTGGTTTCATCCTCCCCCTGCTAAAGACGTTGATCTCCCCATCAACCAGGCTAAGACCATCTTCAAACATGACAGTCTAAGATAACAAATACCATCCTCTCTAAGTACTTAGGATCATAGGTACAGTGGAAGAAACAGATATAAAGTTTTTACAGATTGCAGTACTATTATACCATATGGTACCACACCACCGAGGGTCACCTATGTCTGGCGCCATTGATATCACCCACTTAGCCACACTATGCATGTATGTACAGTATG
Source organism: Ascaphus truei (assembly GCF_040206685.1). Taxonomy (NCBI): domain Eukaryota; kingdom Metazoa; phylum Chordata; class Amphibia; order Anura; family Ascaphidae; genus Ascaphus; species Ascaphus truei. Next base: position 415,908,013 of record NC_134485.1, on the reverse strand, counting down.
TATGTATGTATTATAATACAATCACTGTCTCTAGGTGCTGGAATGGGGAAGCTATGGGACTTTCCAGTGTACAGAGAGTTAATTTCCCTTAGAGTAGCTAGTTCAGATGCAGATAATCAGGATGAACTGCTGAATGAACAAGGAAATGTTTAACAGCAGACACAGGGAGCTGCCATGCTGAGAGAGACTGCTGTTCCCAGAGAAGGGGGACAGAAAAGAGTTCTCCCAAGCTGTGGAAGCTGGAACAGTCCCCTAGAACCGCTGGATGATGGTCGCGGAGTCTGCTGGGACTGTGTGGGTCTTAATCCCAGGAAGAGGAAGGAAGGACGTGAGACCGTGCTGAAGCAGGGATGTTCTGTCCATAACCTTGGAACTACAGAGGAGGGATTCTCTGAACTCTCACAGGGTCCATACGGAACTACCTGGAAACCAACAGAAACAGATAAGACAAACACTATATTGCTGTGTAAAGAGACTGTGGGCCTCATTCAGAAAGCCTCGATAAGGCCCTTATCGAGCACTTATCGACCAAAATGGCTACTCGTATTCAGTAAGGCTCGATAAGTGCTCGATAACGGCCTGTATCGACGCAAAATCTTATGATCAAAAGAAAATCGCCAATTGAGCGGCGATCAGCCACTTATAGACCATTTTCGGAAGGATCATAAACTCGCGCGATTCTAGTACTCGTGAGTCGGCTATCGCCGCCTATCGCAGCCCTAAAAGGCGATCTTCTAACCAAATCCAATTCACCTCAAAATTTAGGTAAATTGGTGGGGAGATGCCTCGATGAGCTGCGATGTGTCGGGACTTAGAAAAAATAAGGCCCTGTTCCTGCCTCGGATTGATGCCGGGGGTCTCCGGAGCTGATAGCCATTAATTTAAGCACCAGAGCCCCCCGGCATGCATCCGATGCAGGAAAAATGCATTTACAGGAACTTCATTACCTTAGCGGCTAACCGCTAAGGCAATGAAGGGGTTAAACACCCATGCCAGGCTTACTGTGGCTAGCGAGGGTGGGTGAAGGGGGAATTTGGCCCTTAGTGGCTGTTTAGGCCTTACGGGGGGGTTGCGGGGGGACTTAACCCCTTCATTACCTTAGCGGTTAATACCGCTAAGGTAATAAAGGGGTCAACACTACCGCTACCCACCCGCAAGGTCTAGACACCCATCCTTCGGGCTAATACCCCCTTCACCCATCCGTGAGGCCTAATCACCCACCCCGGACTGACTATACCCACCCTGTACTCATTGAGTAGTATAGTGGTACGTGTATTGATGTTTATTAAAATGTTTTTAAATATAAATTTCTTTCATAGTGTAGATGTGCATGGGTCTCCGGAGCTGAAACATGTTGGTTTCAGGTCCAGGGACCCCCTGCTTCCCAAGATACAGGCCCCTTTATGAGGTGCCGGTATCCCTCTGCATTGAAATGTGCCACGTCACGTGACCCGGACATTTCCTTGCATAGGAGATACCGGCACCCAATTAAGGTGCCTGTATCTCGGGAAGCAGGGGGTCCCTGGACCTGAAACCAACGCGGTTCAGCTCCGGAGACCCCCTGCACATCTACACTATGAAAGAAATTTATATTAAAATAAATAATTTTCGGGCGACATTTCCGCTGTGAGAGGCGGCTCTCAGAGCTGCTCTCTCTGCAGCAGAAATGAATCGCCGGTTTAGGCCTTTTCAGAGGCTCGATGCTCTCGCTGGCCGCATCTCGCCCATTTTGGGAATTTTGCTATTACAGGTAATCGAGGCTTTCTGAATACCGTGATAGCAACCCCCCAAAAAAACGGCCTTTTAAATGCCCTGGCGATAATTTTTATCAACCTTCTCTGAATGAGGCCTGTATGTTTAGCTACCTGTTAGCTATGTGTACCTCTTTGGGGTGGTAACCAGCTTAGCTGTCCATCCAGTTAGTAAGGGCTGAAGCTGCATGTATAATTAGTCTCCTAAGAGGAGTAGGCGTTTATTTTATGATTTGTTTTGACTTAAAGGGACGGTGGGCCCGTTAGTGTATTATTTAACCCTGTAAATAAACCTTATATAGAGAAATACTAAAGTTTCCTGCTGTAATCTGGGACTTAAAGATACTGCAACATGGGATGGGCATCACTGTATGTATGTAAGTATGTATGTATACATACTCTTCTTCTCACTTCCCCACCTCATCCTCCCCACTCCTTTCACTCACTCACTCTCCCCTTCTTTATTAATCCTCCCCACCTCTCTCTCCCCTCTCCTCTTCCCCCCTGTCTCACACTCCTCCCCCTCTCTCACACTTCCCCCGCCACCATGGCCAAAACATTCTCAATGCCTACTTGTAAATTGATGTTGAAAATGTCATACCAACCTCGGGGAAATTAAATCCAACCATCCAAAATAAGCCAGGTATGGCTTCCTGCAGGTCCGAGTGCATTCAGGAAAAACAACAAAAGCTTTTCACAAATGTTACCATGGCATTGTTGATGCTATATCCCCAAAGCAGGGGAGCGGTAGATGTACCCAAGTAAATAAAGAGAAACTACATAGAGCAGTATTGCAAAACTATGGGAGATATCCGCACAGCAGGATATTACTCACAATGGAGTAATAAAATGAGGCATGACTCCTGATGAAGCTGCAAGCCAAGCGAAATGCGTGGAGTTTTACCAGCCCCTTGGTTGACTCAGAATACAGAGACAGCACCGGGTAGAGCATGCTTCTTTTTGCCGGAACCGAAAATGGCGTCACTAGACGCGACGGACCCGGGGAGAGTGGTGAGATCGTGACTCACCTGATCTGCAGAGTCACTGTTGATTTCATTTTATGCTTTAAAGAATTTCTATTGTGCAAGCCTCGATTCTGGAGTGTTTTTTTTTTATCAATATAAAGTTGTATTTTTTAAAGTACTGTCTGCACTAACCGCTAACCACTGTGTGTTGCTCCCCACTAACGCTGTGACGTGTGAAGCTCACCAGGCTGCTCACTGCTTGTAACCGTTAGTCCCAAAAGCAAGGAGCCAGGATCTAAGGATAAATTGACACAACAAACTCATCAAGGCCCATAGAAAAATCTAACTCCCGGTGCATTGCAATGCACCGTCGTGTTGCTTCCGCTGCATGTTCCTAGGGGACACAGGCCTCCTAGACCTAGGCTAGATCGCTGCCACATGCTCTTGCTTCTTTTCCGCTTTAACCTCGGGGATCAGAGGCATGGCCTGTTCTGCACTTAGTGCACCTGCTTCCTGCAGCAGGCACCTGCATCACCTGCCGAGCCCCCATTGTTGCCCACCCTCTGATCTGCAACCTGGCAATTAGATTCTCCTCTTTATCATGGGCGAGGGAATTGACTGTGTTTAAGAAGGAGGACCCAGTTGGGACCCAAAAGTCATGTCCACACAGTAGCTCTGTCAAGACAGCATGGAGAGAAGAGTTGAGGCTCCAGGCTGCACTGATGTGGAGCTCCAAGCCACGTCACTTAATGGAGGGGCCACAAGGTACAAGGCCCTAGCCTTTTAACCAATCCCTTTCCACACCCACTAGCCTCAAATCCCACATCCCACATCACACCCAGTTTAAACCCTTATACCCATCCCACCTAACCTGCATGGAAAACGGAAGGAGGGGAACATAATTTATTATAGAGAGGGAAGGGCTGGAAAGGCATATCAATTCACCATGAGACCCAAGTCCAAACGCCATGGCCAACTACGCCCAATGGGGGATACGTAGTAAATGTCACAAACTGGAGCATTGCTCAAAACCCCAATTTGCTACAATTGCACCATGGGCCTTTTGTGGGGAGGTTATAGGAAGAGTTAGGGGAGGAGAGAGGAAGAGCTATATTATTATATTATGAAATGTGGCAGCTGAAACTGGTGCAGTTTTTTCTCTCTCTGTGCAAAATGAATCTGCTATGATTAGATGGCGTTACCTTCTCAGAGATCTGCTCCAAATATAACAATTTAAAACCAGAGACATAACATAAAACACAGACAAAGCTCAGTGCACATCCAGAAAAACTTATATACGGTACAGTGCCTAAATATACATGTATAAATTTCTAATAAATAAAATGGTCTTTTAGTTTAACATTTTGGCCAAATTGTTGTAAGCCCTTGAGCCAAGCTTCACGGCAGACCACGTTTCAAGGGTCCCTACACGAATATAAATTCTTAATAACCTGTGCATTGCCAGGAAGAATGATTTATAATAAATCTGTCAATATGAGTTGCAAAAGTTCTAAGTCTGATTGAAGCTTTTATTAACCTGTACATTACCAGGAAAAGCACTCTGTAATAGATTTGTCACAATCACACTGCATGCAGGCAAGTTCCCCTGAGAGTGGGAGATGCCATGGAGTGAGCTTTTAACCATTTAAATGTGGGAGGGAGTGAGCTTCAATTGGATAGGAGGTTGCCACCCTCCAAAACAGCCAAGACTAGCTGCACAAGAATTATAAAACATACAGAACACCTACAAGCTCAAATATAACAAGTAAGATTAACAAGATCCATACATATTATTAAATGTCACTAGCACACTTTGATGCAAATATTTGCTCTGTGTTTTGGGCCATTTGGATGCAAATCCCCCATAATTCTTAGAACTCCTATGTTGTACAGGTCTACATGGTGAATTGATGGTCACTTTTTGATACTCTCTGTCTGTTGACACACATTCTTAAACACCAGCCTCCAGTAAGAGGCAAGGGTGGGATGGGGGCGTGAAAGGGGTGTATCATTTGTTCTGCTTCTAATGATTCTCGAAATAGTGTCTATTATGAAGCAGAATGTCAAACAGCAGAACAAAATAATAATATAATGATCACCTTGAATAGATTTCCGAGTCAAATATTAAACAGCTCAAAGCTAGTTCTCAATTATATTGAACCCAGAGGAAAAACATGTTTATTCCCAAGTTTCGCTGGTTTAAATGAGTTCAAGGTTACAGATGTAGTAACTGAAGAGGTAATGATTAAAAAAAAAAAAAAAAAAATACAGTTTTGACTCAATAAAACAGTGACCAGGAGAGTAACAATAATCTAATGTGACACTGATAACAAGCAGAATAATCCTTCCATGCACCCAATGACATCACTTGTTTATGTAAAGCTCCCTGCATTTAGTTATCTATTAGATATATATTATTGCCTTTGACAGTTCTTTTGCAATCTGGTATATACAGATTTTCCGGGGAAATTGTGAGGATTATTTCTCAATGAAAGTCAAAATGTCTTCTTCACAGCTGATTTATAATGTGATTCTTAGGCAGAAGTTATCCATTGCTGCATGTAAAATCATCACCGTCATTCTGCAATAGTTAAATTTGGTAAATTGGTAGATGGAAAGCATTTGGAGGCCCTTATTTATGGAGCACTCCTGGTCGTCACTGATCAATCCCTTGAAAATGCGCCCATTAGCACTGGGCTCCACATTAGAACCAACACTAACACCACCCTAACTCCTGTTACTAGTTTTAAATAACTGGGCATATGGCTTGACTCCCACTTAACATTCGGGATGCACATTGATACCCTGACAACCAAGACCTATGCCAAACTAGGGGTACTTTACAGGAACAAATCCTCCCTAAGTCTCCTGGTCAGAAAACGTATCGCACAGCAGATGCTAATGCCAATTATTGACTATGGAGACATAGTATATGGCTCGGCAACTCAATCCCACCTTAGCAAACTTGACACCCTCTACAATTCAATTTGTCATTTTGTTCTCCAATGCAACTATAACACACATCACTGCGAAATGCTCAAAGAACTAGATTGGTCATCACTCGAGTCTAGGCGCAAAGTTCACCTTTCCTGTCTTGCCTTCAAATACTTTCTGGGCAAGCTACCCACCTATCTGAACAAGCTCCTCACCCCTACCACATGCAGCACTTATCATCTGAGATCAGACTCCAAAAGACTGTTCATGGTCCCAAGGCTCAACAAAGTATCCGGCCGCTCCTCCTTCTCTTACTGTGCACCCCAAAACTGGAACAACCTACCGGAGCCTCTCACACCCCCCACCAGTTTAAGTTCTTTCAAAACTAAGGCTGTCTCACATTTTAATCTGGTCTGTAACTGTTACATAAGCCTATAATATACATCTTCTCTAACTGTGCACGCAATGTATTGTATGTAATGTATACCCTGTTCATTTATGTAACTGTATTTGTTACCATGTATTATTTGTCATATTAACTATGCCCAGGACATACTTGAAAACGAGAGGTAACTCTCAATGTATTACTTCCTGGTAAAACATTTTTATAAATAAATAAAATATTGCATGTCCAAAAGATGTGAAAAAATTGCCATTTTTACCGCAATTTGGTTCTGGCTTTGGAATTCAGTGTCATATGCAAATGTGGCAAACGCAGGTAGGCAGCAAAGGGCTCGCTTTCTCTCACATTTGTATTGCTTTAAATTGCATGCTGTTTGCAGGCGATTTCGTATGATCAATATCAGTGTTTAATGAATAAGTCCCTGTGAACCATTTATAAGACAGTATATATATATATATTGTATACATATACTGTATGGTGTTGGCAGTATTAAAATTATATCCATTTTACACTGCTTTTCCTATCAACTGAAGATGATATGCAGACTGGTTGCATACAAACACATCTATCTATTATGTTATCTTGACCTGAATGGTTCTTCGGATGGGTGGTTTTAGCATCACTTTCTTTAAAGGTCTGTTAGTGGTTCTTTGTAGCACTAGAGAATCTCAGGCACATCTTTGGCTTCATGGACATTTCATTAATGCCACTACTACAAAACCTTATAGGGTATCTCCCATTAATAGTGCTTGTGTATTTACAGTGCAGCACATAAGACACACAACATGGAAAAAATAATGCATTGTAAAAGCTAACAGCTTCTTAGGTACACCTTGCAGCAACTCTCGCCTTATACTGTTTCCGAACCAATTTCTTAAAATGAGCAGCAGCTTCTCCTCTACGGAAGCTTCTTCTCCAAGCTCTTTTATCTTCTTTACCCGGTGATGAGGAGGCTGGGAAGTCTAAGCCCCGACACTTAGATCATGATTTTGTAGATACTGTATGCGTGAAGATTTGTTTTTTATTTGTATTCATCCCAACTTGTAGTAACCAGGGCCGGTTTTAGAATTTTGTCGCCCATAAGCCACCATAGGCACTTACCTTTTTGCCGCCCTGGACCTCCTCCTCTTTCAGCGTTCTGACATCACGTTGTGACACATTTCCATGACAACACAACACCATGTGACTTCACTTTGTCATGGCAACGTATCACCACGGGACGTCGTGGCGTTATTTAACGCTGCAAGAGGAGGTAAGAGACTTTTACAGCGGCCCGAGCTCTCCCCTCGGCATTCAGTTTCATTGTTGTGGGAATGAGAGTGGGCCCTCTGTAACCGCCACAGCGGCCGCCCAAAAATTTGCCGCACCCATGAAATTTTCCGGCCCAGGCCTAGTAGGCCTATGCCTAAATACAGGCCTGGTAGTAACTTTTCCTAGAACATAAAAAGCAAGATGTCAGATGCCCAGAAAATTAGTATGGGCACTTCTTTTTTCACTGCATATTTCCACTACATTTTCTGAGTAGAAGCTGCTCAAGAGGGAACTGTGCTTTTGTAGGAACTTCCACATCAGCCCTAAATAATGTTTAAATAGGACTCCATAAATGTCATTGCTTGTTTTTTATCCATTTAATTAACCACTTGCTTTATATCTCAACCAGGGGCGTAGCTATAGCCCGGGCATAGCCCGGGGGCCCGCGCTCTTGGGGGGCCCACTCTCCCCACCCCGGTCGGTCTCTTCAGATAGACAGGCTTGGGCGGGTTGGAGGGGATCAGAGGATGCCACTGCTGAGTACTGAGCTGAGCACAGAACAGCTGTAGCAGGTAGGAGGGAGGAGAACAGGACTGCTTAACCACTTCCGGACAGCAGGTGGTGCTGCAGAGCTCTTCATCACTACTCCTTTCTACAGTACATCAACCGTTTGTCTGTTGATAATTGTGTGTGTGTGTGTGTGTCTGTGTTGGTAAGTGTGTGTTACTTTGTGTGTGTCTGTGTTGATGATAAGTGTATGTTACTCTGTGTGTGTGTGTTTCTGTGTGTCTGTGGTGGTGTGTGTATGTGTCTGTGTTGGTCAGTGCGTGTATGTCTGTATTGGTAAGTGTGTGTTTCTTTTAAGTGTGTGTTGGTGTGTGTGTATTTGTAATACATATGTGTGTTTCATGCATTATGTGCATGTATATGTTGTATAGTGTTTTTTTATATTGAATATAAATGTGTATTTGTATATGATATATGTGTGTGTGTGTTACACTAATGTTGCATTTTTGGTATGTGTGTGTATATATGGGAGGTGAGGGAGGAGAGAGGATGGGAGAGGGAGGAGAGAGAGGTTGGGGGAGCGAGGAGAGAGGATGGAGGAGAGAGAATATGGGGGGAGCGAGGAGAGAGAGTATGAGGGGAGCGAGGAGAGAGATGATGGGGGGAGCGAGGAGAGAGATGATAGGGGAGCGAGGAGAGCGATGATAGGGGAGCGAGGAGAGAGATGATGGAGGGAGCGAGGAGAGAGATGATGGGGGGAGCGAGGAGATAGAGGATGGGGGAGCGAGGAGAGAGAGAGAATGGGGGGATGGAGGAGTGAGAGGATGAGCGGGAGGGAGAGGGTGGGAGGGAGGATGGGGGGAGGAAGTAGAGTGTAAAGGAGGGAGAGAGGAGAGGGTGTGGGAGGGAGAATGGGGGGAAGGAGCCAGGATGGGGGGAGGGAGAGAGTGAGGATGGGGAGAGGGAGAGAGTGAGGATGAAGAAAGGGAGGAAAGCAAAAAAAAAGGGGGGGGGGGTGCACATGTGTCCTGGATTTATACATTGGAAAATCTGGTCACCCTAAGGAGGGGGAGATCTGATGATGAGGGGCAGATCTGATGATGATGAGGAGAGAGCTGAGGAAGGGGAGAGAGCTGATGATGAGGAGGGGTGACAGCTGATGAGGGGAGAGATGAGGAGGGGGAGAGATGATGAGGGGGGAGATGAGGTGGAGAGATGAGTAGGAGGAGGGTGAGAGATGATGATGAAGGATGATGACGAGGAAGGATGGGGAGAGATAAGGAGGGATGATGAGATAGAGGATGGGGGGAGGGAGAACAAATTGCAGTCAGTATTAATATTAATGGGGACCTGACATTGTTTTTGCCTGGGTGCACACGAATGTCTAGCTATGCCACTGATCTCAACCCACTGGGAAACACTAGTATAGTGATACAGAATAGTATACACTAGATCAGGCTACTGAATTATTTATTAGAAAGATTCCTTCTCTGTCCATTTAAACTTACACAATAAAGTGAAGACAATCGGGCACCTGGTGGTCCCCTTCGTACTGTTCTGTTCCCAATTGCAGAGCAGAAGAGGAGAAAGCTATCCATGGGAAAGTTCCGTCATTTGCGTCATTACAAACAAGTCATGATGTTCCCTCCAATCTATCTACAAACCAAATCGACCCTATGATTTAACCTTTTACGAGGATTGGTGTCTGCACCAGCCCCTTACAAAGGGTATTATCTCCAAGATAAACCATATTATGACTCCTATCAAAAGCAGACAAACCCCTAATAAATATATGGTCTCCTGGGAGAGGGAGGTAAATATCTTGGATCTTTACATATGGAAAGATATCTGGGAAGCCGACTCTAAAAATGCATTGTGTGTTGTGATGAAGGAGAATATTTACAAGTTAATATTTAGATGGCATATGACTCCTACTAGGTTACACTCCTTTTCCCCAGGTGTTTCCCCATTGTGTTGGCGTGGTTGTGGTGAAATGGGGAATATACTGCATAGATTTTGGTCATGTCCCAAAATCCAGACAACATGGAGGGAAGTGTTCACCCTAATACACAGGATCCTGGGGATTACTGTCCCACATGATCCAGTATATACATTGCTACGAAAATAAATGGCCAATCATAACAAAAAAGAAGCTAAAGTTGTCTCCCAAATGTTAAACGCTACTAGGTGCAGAATCGCCAAGAATTGGAAACAATCTGGCCCTTCGCCCTCTTTCCCCCCCTTCTCTAAACCAAATAAACAATAAAATCTACCATATAGTTTACATGGAAAAACTCTCAGCCTACCTGTACCTGAACGGCTCCGCCTCACAATTTTCGGAGATTTGGGCCCCTTGCTTTCGTCATGCAGGTATATCCCCATATTTAGATTAAAATATTTTGAACTGAGTGATTTATGATGCATTTAAACGGTTGTTCACTATGCTATATTGATACAAATGCTGTCCCCTTCCCTTCTCCCCTAATCCCCCCTCCCTATTGGGATATTACCAGATCATATGTATCATTGTACTTCCCCCCCCCCCTAATTTCTTTTATGTGCCCTTTTTTTTATTTCTGAAAAACGATCAATAAAAAATGTAAGTAACAAAAAAAAGAAGAGGAGAAAGCTGTACTTACTGAAGACCCTTCTTTTATTTCTGCATTATTAAGGATCCTGGATAGATCCTTTTGGGGTTTTAAGTCACAGGAAGAGACCACAAAGCAGATGGGAACCTTGTAGGATTTATAAGGTTGTGATGTTCTAAAAAGAACGAGTGATTTCCCCTATACATTTCAGTTTGGGTAGCGCCCGGGTATCTCTCTTTGCCATTGACCCTTCTTTGGGGTCTGTATAAACTCCAATAGCTCAGGAAAATACTACCCCCATTTATTTGATCGGAGTTCAGAGCTTTGTAGCATATTGAATAGTGGCCAATGTCTGTATTCAACCCCAAGTCTGCGAGTGAGTTACTTTATAATCAATCTCTTTATTAATAGAGGGGCTTGCAATATTATACAGTACAAATATCCTTCAGCACTGTAGGGATAAAAATAGTGCATAGCAAATCAACCAAGACCTCTTCCTTTGTTTTGTATATGTTACTTATTCAGTGATTTCTGGCTTCATGTCTTGACTAGTTTAGACTAGTGTGGATCATTAAATCAGAGTTGTGTTTGTGAACTTAAGATAACTATTTAGGTTCAAAGGTGGGATGTACTGAGAGGAATTCATGCACTGAGGGAAAAAGGAAATGAATATACACCTGCAAACACAAAACTGGTATGGGGGTAGAGACTAAAGGCTTTTGGTTTATCTATTTACTGCCAGAAGATAATGCAATGCATTACAACGCATCTCACGTGGGAGACAAGGAGACCTTGGTTCAAATACCAATTTCCGCTATTATTGTGTGTGTGTGTGTGTGTGTATATGTATATATGTGTATATATTGTGTTTCCATGTGCATGTCATTTCCCAGAATCCCTTGCTGCAGTGGGAGCACTGTATGTTAGGTGATAATGGTTGAAAGGCAGGGTTGCAGACCTGTCTAAGACATGTGAATGTGCTCACAAGTGATATTTTGTATTGGCTATATGCTTACAGTGGAGTTTTTTTGTTGCCTTTTTCACCCACCATAACTTAAAATGTGTATGGTAAACCTACCCAGCCTTGAAAATGGCAAAGCCAGTATAACCAACTTCACACTGATGAGACCCATAAAGGTCGAAACCAGCCTCACACTGATGAGACCCTAAAGGTTGAAACAGCTGTCTGGCTATCGCTTCTCGGCCTTTTCGCTAAGATCAAGAGTACGGTCTGTCCTTTCAAGGATGGACCTTGTAGAAATACACTTGATTCGATGATCAAACTGGCCGGGAAGCGGAACCAGTAAGCCCGGGCTTTTTTAGTTTGTTGCACCCCAGGGATGGTAAACCTGGTGGGGTATATTGGTCGCTGCACCTTCGGGTTGTGATGTGCCTGCATCACTAGAGCACCATGTACTGTACCTGCACAACTGGATAGCACGGACCCTTATTATTTCCACACTGAGCATCTCCCTGGCCTTCTGGCTGGAGCACGCACAGATTTGTTTGAATCCCCCCTGGCCTCCAGGTCAGGTCTTACTTTGAGCACTTTTTGCACTGCCTTGCACAGAGCACAAAAACACTTAGCTCTATGAATTTTGTTTGTATTTTTTTTCCACATTTGTTTATTAGTCACCTGTCTTTCTTCGGGGAGAGTAAAGACTATGTGCCAGTCTGTAATCGCCCCTCTCTCTTCGGAGAGATAAGATTACGTGGGGTTCGCCCCGAGTGGACTCAGACCCACCTACCTGGCCTTCTGGCCAAGGAGGGAAAGAGGAAGAGGAGACGAATTTGGGAAACTAGGCTTCGGCTGAAGACCCACTGGAACTCGGACCCTTTTGCCTGGCCTTCTGGCCGAGAAGGGAACGAGCAAGAGGAGCCTGATCCTTCGGATGAAGACTCCATGTAACACGCCAGACATCTTCTGGGCTCTCATGGCTGAAGACACACTGGATAGATCAAGGACTGGACCGATCTTGGTGGTTTGACTGGCTTTGCATCTAATCTCATGCTGTGTGAACAGCAGAGCATCTGCTTATAAGGGTTTCATGTAAAAATGGATTTCAGGCAAAAAGTGACACATTGTGTTCCCATTTGCATGTCATTTCCCAGAATCCCTGGCTGCAGTGGAAGCATTGTATGCTAGGTAAGGCCTCGGTCCCGCTGCGCTCGTTGGCGCGGGCGGCCATGTCGCGAGTTCCCCACCAGCAGGGGAATCCTCGCGAGCGGGTCCCGGTCCCCCCTTGCGGCACAGCTGACTACACGCTGTGGCGCGTCAGCTGCTAGGAGACACAAGAGAATGGTGTTTCCTAGCGTTGACGCGTCACGTGGTGTGGCTGTGAGCCAATGGGGAGGGGAGGCTTCGGGAGGAGGAGAGGCTTCAGGGAGCGGGGAGGAGTGTGGAGTGAAAGCAGGTGAGTGCCTGTCTGTGTGTGTGCCTGAGTGCGTGCGTGCCTGTCTGTGTGTGTATGTGTGTGCCCGAGTGCGTGAGTGCCTGCCTCTGTCTGTGTGTGTCTATGAGTGCGTGAGTGCCTGCCTGTGTGTGCGCGCGCGTGTGTGTGTATGAGTGCGTGAGTGCCTGCCTGTGTGTGTGTATGAGTGCCTGCGTGTGTGTGTTTAAAGTTACCCTCAGCAGCTCCAGCCCGAGTCCGTGGAGGGAGGGGGGGGGGAGTAGCGGGTCCCTCCGCTCAAGCCACGCCCCCCCTCCCTGTCAAGCCTCCCACTCCCGCCCACCTCCCCCTCCGGCTCCCGCTCCCTACAGACCGCATATTGCGGTCTGTGTATCTCAGCGCACCGCCTGTCTGCAGTGCGGGTGCGCTGACTGGGAGCGGGGCCTTAGCCTTATAATGGTGAAAGCAGGGTTGCAGACCTATCTAAGACATGTGAATGTGCTTACAAGTGATATATATATGTAACGGGTATTCCACCCCACCCAATCTCATATGTAGTGTGGGTGAGTAGAACATGTGTTGTTACCGGTGTGGTGCGTATACCTGCAGGCTCACAGGAGGTCTGAGCCTCCGCTAATGAGAGCCTGGGGTGAATCCTCTGGAACGGATCTTCGTTTACAGCGCCTCCACCTATGTAGGATTCTAGGGAAGTGTAGAATGACCCTACATAGGAACCCAATAAGAAACTACACACACAGTGATTATATATAACTAAGGGCTTTACTACGAACATAGAGAATATCATAATCCATTACATAACATCATAACCTGTGTCCCTCTCACGAGGAGACACTACCCGTGGTGACGTCTCGCAGGACGATTCCCCGACACCAGGTGATCCCACCCAGTGTCCCAAGAACCCCACCCAATGTCCCGTACTCCTACAGAGATAGTCACTGGGTGACTGCGCAGTCACTAAAACCTCTAGGCCTGTTGGTGCACATATAATATTGATACCTTCCGAGCACTCCGATGCTCGGGCCTGCAACACTCTTCTCAAAGGGTCAGACGTCCGTCTGATCCTTTCCAGGTACTCTGCCGGTGGACCCCAACGAGGGTCCCACCGCTCCACGGGAACTGCAACCGATCACGGCAACACCAACCGCATGGGAACAGCAACCGCCGTTATCAGCTTTCTGCCTAACTACTTCTAGAGTGACAGCAACCCTAACCTGGGGCCTGTCCCTGAAGAACCGCAACCTGGGATGGCTTGGGGAAAACTCCTAGGGCCTGTGGAACATTAACCTGCCCCCCTTCCCCTAGCTACCCAGTCTCAACTGTAACTGCTAATCCTAACAGCCTAACGCACCTGCAGCCAACACTCAGCTCACACTGTCAGCCTGCAGGGATCCACACACACTGCACGCACTGCGCCCAGCACATGCAGCGACACACACACAGACAGCTGCAATCACACACAGCCACCTGGATCCCGTAGCAATCCACTACTAGCACACTGTGCCTATTTGCCAGTGCCCACAGCCCTCTCCGCTGTGGCACTGCCAAACCTGCACCTTACACACACTAAGGGCGACCTTCCTATCTAGGGCCGTCCCTTATCAGTTACCCACTAACCTGGTGGGGAGTTGGGGCCTACCTGGAAGGTGAGGGTACCTATCTGGATGCAGGAGCTGCACTCACTCCCTGCATCCTTCCTTCCCCTTCAGCTCCGCTGCTCCAACTGACGTGACTCATGCAAAAGCCCGGGAAATGTATCTCTTTCCTCCAGGGCAGTCCTACAGCCCTATTGGCTCCTATCAAGCACCTGGTGCCTGCCTCGCTATGCCTCATGGGAATTGTAGTCCCGAGGCCCTTACTATAACATTGGGGCCGCGTGCGGTCCTCCCCTCTGCCTACACTAACTCCTAATGGCCGCCGCAAGCTCTCCCTATGCTTCCCTACCCTCGCGTGACCTCCTAAGAGCTGCCTTATCTCCCTACCCCTATCTGCGCATGCGCGACCTATCTGGGGCTCTCCTGCCCTCGCGCGATCACTGCGCATGCGCGAGTCTCTCCGCAATGGCGGCGCCCTATCCGCCCGGCTCCGGGAGCGCCGGGAGCCCTGAGATGCGCGTGCGGCCTTGGCAACCGGCCGCACGCGTCCCCGGCAACCCCCGAGCCGGGACCTGACCGCCCTCTCCCCTGCCACTGCCGAACGGAGCCGCCATTGGACGCGGCGGCTCCCGCGATCGGCAGTCAGGTGAGGGGGGTGCGGTAGCGCTGGGGAGACCTGGCTACATATATGTAATCATAATTTTTCACTGCTGGATGAGGGCTCCCCCACGGATCTTGCAGGTACTACGGTTGCAAGCCTCTCCCCATTGCTCCAAGAAATTTTCAGATTTCATCCTCCCATCCTCCTAACCTCTGTTAGCCTATCTAACGTAACGTTAACCTAAATTAATTAACATTAACCTAAATGAACTTGACATTAATCTAACTGACTATGCACTAAAGAGAATAATGTAACCATAACCTAGAGTTAAACACTTAAATAATGTATTGATAACTTTCTACGGACATTAGGCTCACTCGTGCAAATAAGGTGATCATGAACCATTAACCTAACATCACAGATGCACTAAACTCCATTAATATTAGCACAGGGAGATAACGTTAGGATAAATATAGTGAGTCACACCAAAACTTGCCTATGTGTACATTACAAGCATTTATTACAATAATAACAAACAAACTTTGATGATCTCTTCCTCTTTTTTGCAGGGAAAGAGGGGGGGGGGGCTGACAAGCAGGGCCGGCTTCTAATTTGCCGGGGCTTGGTGCCGGGGAAGAGCGTGGGGCTTTTTACCTTCTATCCGGCATCTCCTCCTGCTCCTCATCTCTGCAACATTGCGGCGTTATGTTGTCATGGCAACACGCCATCACTATTAGAAGATGCTGGAGAGGAGAAGCCGGAGAGAAAGTCAGAGACAGTCACAGAGGCCTCATGCTCTCCCCGGCAATCAGTTTAAATGTTGTGGGGAAGAGCACGGGGGTCTCTGTAAGCGCGGGACTCGGTATGACTGCACCGATGGAACTGCCATTAAGCCTGCTGACTAGGCTCCCTTACATGTTGTCTCCTATGCCTTACTGGAGCTTAGGACACCGGTTCATTAGGTTGATTTGGGGAAGTAAATAGAGGAGGTGGAATAATATGAGTGGAAGTTACAAGCAAAACCCCAGAGTTTTACGAGGATGCACTGGATGCTGCTGGAGAAGACAATATTGATTGTGCACGCAAGCTCTCTGTTGCTTGCGGTACAGCCCAGGTTAGACCATTTACAGCACCACTACGTAAGGCCAGACTATTACTGACATTGGTGCTATGTTGCCGCATGACATGCGTTATCACTCTGTAATGGCAGATATTATCTTGTGAGATCTGCTTCAAATAGGAATTAATGGGAATTAATGACGGTATGTTGAAAGTTGCATTCCTATCAGCTGCTAATAATAATTGAGAATGGCCTCATCATACGGATCTCTAGAGCGTTTGGCTTCCCGAGCTAATGGAGACACAGCTGTAGCAGTAACAGATACAGGTGCAGGAGTAGAAGCTTCATATTGGTCTGGCTGCACTTCTTGGTGCTCACCCTCATAAAACACATACTGTACATGGAGGTTTGTCATTTACCTGATGGGTGTCTGCGTTATGGTTCTTTAAAAATGACAAGAATAGACTGTAATACAATAAAACTATATATTGAAAATGGTATGTTTGTATGTGGATAAATGTTTTTTGGGGGGGTATATTCCTTTTAATAAGATTAATAATAAATGCTTATATATTTAATGTAATTATAAGGATATAATAGATTATGAATGGTAGTTAATAGGTATTTGTAATTTAGAAGTAATATGGAGATCCATTTGAAGATGCAGTCTTTGCAAACGCGTTTCTAATACAGGTATGTGTAATTAAAAGTCGTAGCTTGTAGTAAACTTGAAGATTATGAGGCCTTGCATACAAGCATCTTACATATAGTTGAGAACTACCCACCATATGTATGTGTGACTGATGTGTATAAAATATTGTAATTAGATGTCTAATACATGATTGGCAATAATAGAACATATAAACATTAGAAAGATGTACACTGCATTATATACGTTCTGTTTCTGAATTGACCAGGCCCAGGAAGATCTCCTGTGCCCACCAGTGATGGAAGGCCCACAACTTGTGCTTCTGCAAACTTTACGGGCCTAATCCTGGAGGCTTGACCAGCAGCAGCAGAGGTGGAAGCATCCTCGGCCATGTTAACACATGCCTAAAATGACTTACAAGCGTTCCTTGTGCTGTGTATTTATTTGACTTTTAACGTGCGCATGGGCGTTGGGAAACGTTGGGCCTCGATTTAACAGAGCTTAGGGCATTTGCGCCTTACTTTTGGTTGTCATCGTGGTCTTTTAATATCCTTTGGAATCAAGTCAAGTACCATGTCTCTCCAGCGATGGTCATTTATTCTTGCATGCGTATACGCTCTTAAAAAAGTATTCTAATCCCATGTGCCATAAATGTCAAAATGAGGTTGTCAGCAGGAAAGAATTGTGCCTCTATTGATATAGACTTTGGCCCTATATTAAAGGAAAAAGCAAAATGTTTCTGTAAAAAATAATGATTGGGAAAACAGACAAAAGCATGGCGCTGTCAAAAAAGCATAGAATAATGCAAATAAGCAGGGAAAGGACGAAAACTAGTGGTTTGCTAATAATCAGGAAAGTGTTGTACTTACTGTGAATCCCTGTACTTCTCCCATTGGGCTAACAATATATGGTGAAAAATATACATTTTATACCTAAGTCTGTATGACAAAGGAGACTTTTGGTTGCATCTTTTGATCAAATCATGACAAGCCTGCTAAGCAACGTCAAGGTGCGCCTTAATAGCAGGTGCCAATGCTAGATACTGTACCGTACATACAAATTCTAGTGAATTATGTAAAATGTGCCCTGAAGGGATCAATAAATAAAGCATTTAAATGCATAACAATTCTAGAGAATTATGTGAAATATGCCCTGAAGGGGTCAATAAATAAAGCATATGCTTCTGTGACTTTGTGCAGATAAAAACTGGTATATACCGGGGGCGTGGCCTGGTGCTCTGCTAGCTGGTCGCGCGTAGCTCGAGCTCCGCAGTAGCTGACCCATTGACCCCTGCAAACCACCGGATCTAGCCATCGGAAGCCATTAAAATCAGCTCTATTTATGAAAGCGAGCCATAAGATACATGGCTATACCAAATTTATGAACTTTCAAGCAACTTGGGCTGATCTGTGGTCGGTTGGAGGAGCTGAGGCCTGTAAATAGCAGAGAGGCCATTTTATATCGCAGCGCCGCTGAGGTATCGCTCGAGCAAAGAGGTTTTCTCCCCCTTGCAGGCTCGGGCCCTTCACTTGGGCAGATAGATGGTATTCGCCTCGGAGCAATAGAGGTCACCAGCCGCGAGCAGAATTGGAGAGGGAGATCCCGATCCTCAGCCCAGATCTGGCCTCATGACAAGATGGCCACCATTGGCCGGCCTGTGAGGCAGAGGAGACGAGTGGTCGTGAGGGAAGCGGAGCGGCCACCTTGTACTCGCGTCCTCCGCTGGAGCAGCCGAGACATACAAAAATTACCTTGTTGCCGGAGCTCCGGATCCCCAACTGAGTCTGACGTCGGGCTGGGAGGATCTGCTGCTGCAGAGGGGGGTGACCGGTCTGGTGTGAGGCCACCCAGCTGGTACTCCAATAGAGTGAGGGTCACTGCCAGGCCACCAGACAGGGAGACTTTGATCGTGAGGGCTGTGTGGTTAGGGGCCCAGGACTGACGGTCCCCATCCCCCAACCTGATTTCTGTCACTGTGATAGCTGCTGCAGAGCTTTCAGGACCCACACTGGGCAGAGGGGTGACACCTGACGCGGATGGAGGGTTGTCACTGTAGCCCAGGTCTTTTAACACATTTATATTTTAGGGATCAGTCAATAGACAAAACAAGGCAGTGAAATAAAATGGGGTTTATTTGGATAAAACCTTGGAAATACCAAAAACACAACATACAGACATATAAACACTTACTGGGGTCTGGGGTATGCGATCTAGCCTTTCCTAGGTGCAGGGTGTCCACTTGCAAGGGCTTACCCTGATCTGAACCTTGTTCCGGATGTCCTGGACCGAGATTCAGCAGAAACTCCTGGTCGGGACCTAGTTCCGATAGTCCTGGAATTGTTTTCAGCAGGAACTCCTGATTGTGACTGCTATGTTCTCAGATGAGAACTTGGTCCTTGCGTCTGACTTGGTCTCTACAGGCAGACTTTCCTAGCTTCAAATAGAAGCCGGTTGCTCTGCTATTTTGAAAAGAACAACTTTGAAAAGCCCGCCCTAGCTTCATCGACTCAAGCAACAAAATTGTCTGGTTCTCTGACCTGGGGCTTCTCCTTTCATACCCTCCACTGAGCTATGTTCAGCATGGAGGAAGGAGGAGCAACCAATCACAGCGTGGGCATTCCTCCCCAACAGCCAATAGAAACAGGGGCTCGTCTCTGGGCTGATGTCAGAGGAGGAGGCGTGCCAAGCCGGCTCTTAAAGCCGGGTGAGGGGGAAATGTGATTTAGCCCAGGGGTGCACACGCTGGGGGGCATGCCCCCCAGGGGGGCCAGGAGATTTTGCTGTGGGGGCACAGGCGGTTGCAGAGGCCCCGCGCTCTTCCCCAAGGCATTTAAATTAAATACCGGGTGATCGCGTGAGGCCTCTGCAACTCTATACTTAGCAAGATTCAGAGGCCTTTGTCCAGGGTTGGTTCAGAGCACTAGTTCCAGACAACACAGCGGACTCCCTGACAATTGATCGATGCCATAGAGCTCTAAGACCAAGGCCCCCAAACATGGATAAGCCACGTGATGTAGTTCTCCGGCTCCCCTTTTTTAAAACCAGAGAGCAACTTTGGCAGAAGATGAAAATATCACAAGACCTGGTCTACAAAAATGTGAGTTTGAGAGTGTTTCCCGATCTCGTCCTGGCTACACATACAAAGAAAAGCGCTTTAGTTCACCACAGACATTCTCCGGGCTCGCGATATCAGATACCGCTAGTGGTTCACCTTCAAATTGATTGTGACGTGGGATGGTATATCTTACCCGCTAAAAGACCTAGAAGAGAGCCAAGAATTTCTCGCCAGACTGGGTATGCATCAAGATAAGCGTCGGCAGCCAGTTACACCGAAGGCTAGAGAGGAGCAGCAGATATCCGCCTCCCCAAAAATAAATAAAGTGGACACGGCAGTGTCTTCTTTCAGAAAGGGGGACCCAAGTCCTCGCCAGACATCGACATATGAGATATAGCGAACATCGGGCCTTCACCATTCTGCCTTGACCTGACCTTGGATGGACTTTGACCCACCTTCCCCTATCCAGACTTCGGTGAAAGGTTTGGCCTCACTGTGCTCCGCTGAAACAAAATACATCACTATTATTTTTCTAGTCTAATATAATGTTGCGCAAGACTTGACCCGATCCTGTGAGTAAAGTTTGTGAGGGTGTATGGGGCACTGCGGTTGGTTCTTAAGCTATTGGCTTGGGGTGTAGTTCCATGAAAACTGCAGGTTGACTTGGGGGCCGGCTGAGAGTTCTGGTCTTACAATAAGTTAATTGAATTGGGCCGGAAGACTGAGCGAACTATGCCTGATACTCAATCTAGATGACAACTTGATCCGGGAATTAAGGATGTTAGTTAGGAAGTCTCGACTGGACCTAGGATTTGTCTCCCTTAAACATTTTCAAAAATTGAAAAAGTTCCAACAGATCACCAATTATAGTAGTGAGGGGGTCTCCCCTCAAACCCTGCAAGAGCTCACATACCAAGGCCTATTACTCTCAACAGTTATGTTATATTGTTCTCTAAATTGTGTTGTAAGTGTTGATGTTATGATAATGTTATATTGCACAAGGTTACGGTTTCTAAGAGAGAAAGAAAAACTAATTAAGTTACCGTTTTCAATAAATAGTGCGGAGGCGGTCACTGACCCTCGTGTGACTACATTTTTGGTCAGACTGGCTTCGCGATGCAGCCCCCCAGTTCTAATGTCCTCAAATTACCCTTCTATCCCGCCATTGTTAGAGGACTCCATGCCCATGAAACCTAGTTGGTTCATGAGGCAACTATTATTTTTATTTCTACTCCAGGTTTATTTTTTCCCCTTTCAATCCCCCCTACAGAATGCTGAAAGACAATTTAAAACCAAATATACTCAAACCTCCAAGAGAGGATATGGAATAAGAAAGGTTGGTGTCTCCTTTAATTCTAAGGAATGGGGTTAAACATAGGCCTAAGGAATGGGGTTAAACATATTATCACATAATGTAGAGGGGTTGAACAGCCCCAAAATGAAGCACCTGGCAATAGCAGAATATAAAAAGGTCTAGATTGATATTCTTCTTCTCCAGGAAACTCATTTTATGTCTGATGACCCCCAATATATTGCGATAAAAATTATCCCACAGTACTACTGTCCTCTGCTTCAGTGAAAAAACTGAAGTTGCTATACTCTTCCATAAAAAATACCCCTTTCCACATCGAGAAGTCTTAAAAAGTCTAAATTAATGTAGTTAATAGCTCCATTTACGGTATAGCGCCAACACTCGCTAATATATATGCCTAAACCAAAAGAGAAGAGCGCACAATTCTTTGAGGATTTTTTTCACTACATTAGGTAGCATGAGAAAGGGAATAGAGAGTTTAGGGGGAGACTTCAATATAGCCTTAGACGCCTCCAAAGATAGAACACTATCCTCCTCCACGTCCCAACACAGATTCAGAAAATATGATAACGAGACATTAGCAAGATGTCTACGTAATTCAAATCTAATTGATATCTGGAGAGAACAGCATCCAGAGACACACGATTATACATTCTACTCTGCACCACATAAGTCCCACTCATGGATCGATATGTGCTTCTTGGATACGTCATTGGTCTCAAATATGTCTCAGTCAAAAATCAAGGAAGTTATTTGTCAGATCACGTCAAAGTAGAGATAAAGATTGACAATATAAACTCATATAATAAACATTTCACCTGGGGGCTAAATGAGTAATTACTCAAAATTCCTGAGATATTGAACAGGAAATAGCTCACCATTTCCAGATAAATCAAGATGGTGTCCCCTCCCAGTCTTCGCTGTGAGCTCATAAAGCAGTGTTAAGGGAGAAATTGAATAGTATAGCCTCATATAAAAAAGGCAAAGATCAGAAAGAGTGGATAATCTCAGGAAGCAGATAATAGAAATTGAACGGGAACACAAGCATACTGCTTTCTCTCTCAAAAGTTAACAATTCTGAGGGGAGAACTCAATCTGATCCTAGTTTCAGAGGCGGAGAAAGCCAATCATGTGGACAAAAAGAATGTTTTTTGAAAAGGCCAATAAGTCGAATCATTATTAGCCACCAGACTCAGAAATAGACAGCCGTAAAATAATATTAAATCAATTAGATTGAAAAACGGCTGTCAGGGTCTCCTAGACCTCCTGCCTAGCCATAGTTCTTCTTTGTCCACCGGGGTGCTGCTGCCTTCTGTGTGCTCTGGGGTTCCTCTGTCTGTCTGTCTTCTTGTTGCTCCTGTCTCTGTCCTTTATAGCTTCTGCTTCCTGTTTGTCCCCTTGCCTTTGTTTTGAGTCAGACTCCATTGCACATGTTTCTGTCTCTGATCCTGATCTGTACCAGTGCTGTATTTGATTCTGTCCCTAGTAAAGGCCCTTGCTGGTAATCTGGCTTGTCCCTGTTTGTTCCCCGGTCTCCATCCCTGCTCCCCGGTCTCAGTCCCTGCTCCCAGTCCTGTTACTGCTCCCCTGTCCTGTTCCAGTCTCCTCGTTGCCGACCTCTGCTTGTTACCCGACTACGCTATCTGCCGCCTGCCTCGGACCCCTGCTTGTTACCCGACTATGCTATCTGCCGCCTGCCTCGGACCCCTGCTTGTTACCCGACTATGCTAGCTGCCGTCTGCCTCGGACCTCTGCTTGTGACCCCTACTACGCTCCTGCTGTTCCGTCCACCGAGATCCTACCCGCCACAGGAGTCTCTCGTGACAACGGCTCTCTGACCTCAAACCCAGAACTACTGCACCGACACACTTTATTCGAGCAAATACCCGGTATGTACCTGGCAGATACCTGGAATGCGCCTCTCCTCACCTCTGACAAGCCCCGTTGCATTTGCCTTCCCAGCCTGGGTTCATGCCTGGCTGATGGGCAGCTGATCTGTTAAATGATAATGATTAGGATTTAATAGGCTGCAATGCTTCGCGTGTCTACCAGATGGCATAAATTCATGAATTGTAATGCAGTGTATATATATATATATACTGTGCAGTATTGCAGCCAGCGGGAATAAAATGCTTCAATCCCTGCCTGGAAAATAACTCAATGCACTCAGGCAGAAAACAGTCACAAACCTCAATACACCCGGGTATACCCGAATTCGTGGGACTAGCCGAGCTCGAATAAAGTGTGTCGCCAGTGTAATAGCTAAATAATTTTGTTCATATTACATTCAGCTCCATGACGGCAAAAAGCAGAGCCCAGTAGGCTGCGCCTAGATTCATTATCAGCATATTTAAAATCTCTGGGCCTAAAAGAAAACAATATTGTGTCCCTCATTAAACCCTTTATTAATAAGGAAATTGCAACTATGATTAAAGAACTGAGGCAGTCTAAAGCTCCAGGTCCAGACAGCTTCTCAAACATTTACTATAAGAAAATGGCCAAACTGTTAATCCCTCAACTCCAAAAACTTTGTAATGCTATCCTTAAAGGGGCACAATTCCCTGCCAATATGGTTCAATCTACAATCTCAGTTATCCACAAAGAGGGTAAAGACCCCACAAACTGCAAGAGCTATAGGCCTATCTCTGATAAATTCCGACATTCATTTTTTTCACAAAACTCTGGCCACAAGGTTAAACGAGTTTCTTCCTGACCTCATCCACAATGACCAGTTCGCTTTCATTCCAAATAGGCAGGCAGCAGATAACACGGGGAAGGTGATAAATATAATTGCTCCCACTAAAAAAAAATTATATTCCCATGATGCTACTCTCTCTAGACGCTGATTGACTGGACTTATATGAAGGGCATTTTTTGGCTTTCTGCCTACAGGTTGAGTTTCAGCGATCCTGTCACTTTATATTATGCTAACAGCTAAAGTAAAATGTCTAGTAGTGGCATCAGAATTAATTAATATTAGGGGAGGCACGAGACAGGGGTGCCCATTATCACCCTTGTTTGCCATCTCATTGGAGCCTTTACCTGCAAAAATAAGGAGTAACAAAGATACAGTATTAAGGAGATCGACATAGCGAATTCAGAATATAAACTTTCATTAATCACGGACGATATTCTTTTAACCATAGCTAGGCCCCTGATTTCTCTTCCATCACTAGGCAAAGAACTTGACCTATTCAATCCTTATTCAGACTTTAAAATTAACAATAGTAAATCGGAGGAGCTCAACATCAACCTTCCTCCACATACCACCAAACTTATAGCTATAAATTTTAATTACAAGTGGAGAATACATACAGTGCATAGAGTACAGCTGAACCCCATTATAACGCGGTCCTCGGGGTCCACAGAATGAGACCGTGTTATAACCAGGATCGGGTTATAAAATTTTGTCGCACTCAGCTCTCTCTCCCTCATAGGACTGTGTCCACTTATGTAGACATGGAGTGCAGAGGAGGGTTTTTTTTTTTTATAAACATTCAATTCAATGCTTTATTGCTAACAGACACATACACTCACCTACACCATTTGGGAATTGAAAATGAATACATTTTATATAATACACATGCAGGAATCAACTCAGGACCTTTCATATACTGGTACCAAGTCTTTACCTCTATACCACAGGCAGAACAGACTCAATAAATATACTTAACCTCTACAGCACATGGTGTAGAGGTAGAGAATTGGCACTAGTATATGAAAAGTCCTGGGTTTGATTCCTGTATGATATGGTATAATTTATAAATGATAAAAAAAAAAAAAAAAAAAATTATATATTAAAATTATTATTTTGTTTATTTTATAATTTATACCATATCATACAAGAATCGAACCCAGGATATTTCATATACTGGTACCAATTCTCTATCTCTACACCACAGGGATTGTGTTATGACACAGACTCAAAAAACAAACAACGTCCCTGCTCCGAAGAGCTTACCATCTAATTGGTAAGTAGGAAGAACGTACAGAGACAGTAGGAGGGTGTTCTGGTAATTGCGTCTGCAAGGGGCCAAGGTTTATATATGAGGTGTATAGTATTAGCCATGGAGCTACTCATATGCCTCTTTAAGCAGTTGTGTTTTAAGGTGGGTCTTCAAGGTGGATAGAGAGGGTGTTAGTCGGATATGAGGGTAAGGACATTCCAGAGGTGTAGGGCAGTCAGTGAGCGGTTTAAGGAGGTAGAGAGCTTTAGATACATGATAGCTTATATGTAAAAAATTGTTCATGTGTGAATGACCTGTATTGTACTAATGATACCATTGTCAATGATCCCCTTCTGCTTTTTGTCTTGTAGCTAATAAAAACAGCAGACTTGAATCCAAATCAGAATTATGTACTGGGTTCCCACCCTCATGGGGTCCTTGTGGCGGGTGCTTTCACCAATTTTTGCACTGAGGCAACTGGATTTAATGATCTTTACCCAGGAATTACTCCATATCTGCTGATGTTGCCCCTCTGGTTCAGAGCTCCATTTTTCAGGGACTACATAATGACTGGAGGTAAGAGCTAAAGAGTAAAGATACAGTAACAAACACATTTCTTATTGATACAACAACTCACTCAAAACATCAAACAGGTTGCTACAACTTTGGCCTCGTCCCCAGTGATCACGACCGCATGTGTGCGGCCTGAAAAAGAAACTGCCCTCTATGGGGCCGGCCTCAGTCCGCCTGTGCGAGCGCATGTTCAAAGTGCGATGGCGCGACCACAGTTTCACAAGACAAGAAATGTGTCTTTTGGCGCAGCGGCTGAGCGATGGCCACGTCACGGCGGCGATTCAGCCAATGAGGGTGAACCAGACGTGTGACTAAGACTCCGCCACGACTCCCCGTTGCGAGCAATCTGAAGTCCACAGATCGCTCGGGAGAAGGGCACGTGCCTTGCCAGGTTACGAGAGTTTGACACCTCAAATTAGCTCTAAGGATCATTAGCTAGTGAGTTTTGTCTACTAACAGTATGTAGGAGTGGTGGTTCCAAGCAAAACATGTATGAAGCTCCCAAGAAGGGGAAAGAAACAGAGCTTGTATCTGGGTGCTCTAGTCATATATATAAAAAGGAAAACAGATATTTTAAAAGGAAAACAGATACTCATCAGTGCATCATATAAATAGTATATCCAATCAAAATGAAAGAGGAATGGTCACCTAAATGGTAATAGTCGAATATAGCCACGTGGTTATTCAGATTTACATGGGGATAGGCAAAACTCGTCCACCTATTTGGCCATCATGGGTGAAAGTGACACAATTTCCACATGATTACCCACTTGGCATATACATAATCAAACCATAGAGGTAATAGCATAGAAGTGGAAGTCACTGAAACAATTATATAGTAGTAGAATAGCATGTATTGAACAACCTACTAACTATAAGCTACTGATACCGACTCATGGCTGAATGGAACATTGTACCTGTAGCAATGAAAACAATGCTATTTGCTCATTAATTAGGTACTGGACACATGATAACAAAGAAGAAAAACCAAGTTGTATATGAGTATGTACAGTAGCAATACATTTTCTAATATATCACTGACAATGCACGTACAGTACATTGCATTTTGTAGGCACACTGACTCTTTATCCAAAGAGCTTACAATCTAAACATTTTCACCAACATCAAAAGATGTATTCTTCTTAATAATCTACTTTCTTATCCCAGGCAACTTACTCCCTTTTCTTCTCTTTATTGTTATTTGAAAATCTTCCTGAGGAAAGGAAGCTTCACAGAATATTAAATAGTGGCCTGTGAGGAAAACCAAAGCAAGAGGCTTGCACCAGATTCTGGGGA
Source organism: Ascaphus truei (assembly GCF_040206685.1). Classification (NCBI taxonomy): domain Eukaryota; kingdom Metazoa; phylum Chordata; class Amphibia; order Anura; family Ascaphidae; genus Ascaphus; species Ascaphus truei. Next base: position 415,881,118 of record NC_134485.1, on the reverse strand, counting down.
TTGACTTTCTAAGATAACCGTGACCGTATGCTGCTTTTTTCCCCTTGTTTTGCAGCCAGTTCATTGCATTGAATAGACCCCTTTAACTGTGCTACCTCCTTGCAGGTCTGATTCCATCAGACAGAGATAGTGCTGCGTATTTATTGGCGGATAAGGAGGGAGGAAATGCAGTCGTGATTGCAGTGGGAGGAGCCCCGGAATCACTAGATGCCCGCCCTGGTGCATTCACCCTGCTGCTGAAAAACAGAAAAGGATTTGTCAAGCTAGCAATACAGCATGGGTAACATTATTTACATATTATGGTCATCAGTAAATCTATAGTTCTATGCACATGTCTAGTAAATGTCAATAACACTTTTCATCCTGATCACATAGGAAAATCATCCAGCTATTTTCTAATTTGGGGCAATAATGCTTAAATATGTTTTTCTTCTAGTAGTCTTAAATATAGTCATAGATGGTCCTGGGTATGAGCCCCTTATTAGCTGCTAACAAAAAATATTAAACGTGAAGTTGCGTTGCGGGACATCGCACCTGATCTTGCAGTATCTGCCATTAACTTGAATGGCAGTTACCACCAGATCAGATGCGATATCTGGTCATGGTGTTCATACATATATATGTGCCTTCTCTCTTGATGTCCTCAGAGCCTCCTTAGTTCCTGTTTTTTCATTCGGAGAAAATGAACTTTTTGACCAGGTAGAAAATCCAAAGGGCTCTTGGTTGAGAACAATACAGGAAACTCTTCAGAAAATCATGGGAGTGGCTTTTCCTCTGTTTCACGCACGCGGTGTATTTCAGTACAGCTTTGGTCTGCTGCCATACCGGAAACCAATTGTTACTATTGGTAAGTCAGTGTGTTTCTAAAGTGTTTAATGTCTCTATTAATGTGAGAGAGAGAAGCCTTTCAATGTGTTATTTCTTTGTAGGCCTAGACACATACAGTATTTACTAAGCTGTGCTACTGTATGACACGAAACATATTCCGGAACTGGAAGACACTGTAGAGGGAGAGAGGGGGTGGCCCGGTATTAAAGGGGTTGCACCCCATTTGGCCACCCCTGACCGCACCAGGGAGACAAGGGGTTAACTGGGCTGAGGTCCAGAAATGTGATGTAACCCTTGTTATGACATGTAAATGTATTTTCCCCTGTTCCATTGTAATGTCTGGTTACTCAGTGTTTGCATCACACACACACTAGAATCCATCCGGGAGCACAAGGGTTAATAATTCTTTAATGATTATAGCTCTTTGTGTAGTTTTCCCGCCTTTTCAGGCACCATTTTGCAGGTCCCCATTGGCCGCCATTAGGGCTCAATGCATTTCAATAGGAATTGGTGCTGTTTTCGTCCTGTTTCCTGTAGTGACCAGCAGGTGGCGTCCGAGAGGGAGAGTGGCGGTTTCCCATTGAAAGTCAATGGGCTCATTGACTTCAATGGAGATGCCTCGAGGTAACCTAGTTGGCTGCCGTCCAGACCGCAAACCGCAAAGCGGATACAATGTCTTTCAAAAGAGCTAAAATCACTGGGTCAAGTTCAACGTCAATTAGCGGGGAAATAAACTGTTCTAGGGCACCTAGGGATAAAATTCTTTTTGCCCCTAGTTCCTAAGCGTCCCCCCACTCGACCACCACCGGGTCCCCGAATCCTGGACCCCCGATAAGGGTCAAACCAGATAGAGCGGGTCGCGCCATAGGCTTTGCCGGCGGCGGCAGAAACGGCTCAGAAAAATGACTAAGTGAGAAATGCTGAATTTTAGGAATCCATATCTCCGGTTCCGGAGGGTTCAGCGGATCAGGGTTTGGGGTATCTGTAGCCACTGCTCCGGCATCGCTGCAGAACCATCCTTGACCCGCTTGGACCAACCCGACGGAGTATGGACCCCCTTGAAGTTCGGGACTTTTCCCATAGACTTCAATGGCAGAAAACCCCCATTGACTTCAATGGCGGCGATTTACCATTGAAAGTCTATGGCGGAGCTGCCCGTTGTTTTCAATGGGGATTTAGTGAAAAGCTGAGATTTCTTTTTCAATGGAGATTTTTGTATTAAAATGATTTAATGTGCATTGTGTAACTCCGGTTTCTTAGGTCGTAGCAAGTCGCTTTTTTGACCATATGGTGTCCCAGTTCTGGCAATGCGAACTGGGAAGTTTGGACCTGCTAAACCTAACGGAACCGGATATTTTAATACGTTTATGTTTTATGCTTAATAGTGTATCCTAAGGTAGGGATAAGTTCAAACCCAATTATTTTTGTGTAATATTAATAAGCCTGTGGAAGCTATCGTCACAGACACCCTACAATCCATTCAAGTCTCCAACACTATTTGGAAGTGGCTTCACATCATATTGAATAATGGCTTATTCTTACATATTCACTCACACGCACTCTGATTCCTATTAATTCTGTAATATATATAGTGCTGGTTTAATCACTCTCTCTCAGGTACCCATTTCATCTTCCATCTAAACTTTTCCATTCATTCTTTCACTCCCAGGAATGCACATTGTTATTCATTGTCTCCTTGGCTTAATTGTATTGTATTGTATTGTATGTCTTTATTTATATAGCGCCATTAATGTACATAGCGCTTCACAGTAGTAATACATGTGGTAATCGAATAAATAACAGATAATATAAATAACAGATCATGGGAATAAGTGCTTTAGACAAACATAACATTAAGGAAGAGGAGTCCCTGCCCCGAGGAGCTTACAATCTAATTGGTAGGTAGGGAGAACGTACAGAGACAGGAGGAGGGAGTTCTGGTAAGTGCGTCTGCAGGGGGCCAAGCTTTATGTATCATGTGTTCAGAATGTTCACAGTGCTATTCGCATGCTTCTTTAAGTTATTTATTACTGTATTAATGTAATCATTCTGAGAACACTGAGGATGATGACCGAACACAGGAAGGAAATTGATAGCACACCGGGTTTAATTAGGGCAGAGACAAGCCATTCTGGGTAAACAGGATAACAGGCAAGGTAACATAAACTGGACTGGTACACAGAAACAGGGACAGGACTGGGGTTTGGACTAGTAACTGGAACAAATTACAGGGACATGGACTGTTGGGAAAAAAACAACAACGTTGAAACGCCAGTAAGTAGCAACTTCCAGGACATTAAGTAGAAGCCAGAGGAAGTGGGCAAGTCCTGGGCTGCAATCCCTCCGGGAGTTGTAATCTTTTTTTACTTACACCCGGTGGACAATTGCAGTACTGCAGACAGAATAACGTTTGAGGGCAGGTTTTCTGAACACTGCAAATCCTGGCTAATCGCTGATGCACCGGTCTCAGATTCATTCTGAGATATTTGGTTTTGTATTTTCATGTATACTGTCTTTGTTCTGCATGATCAGACACTCACATTTCTTAACATAGTGTAATTGTAGTAGCTGTATTAGTGCAGAAAACTATTTTTTTCCCCTCGTGTTTCAAGATTAAATGTTTTTGTTTGTTTTTAAAAGCAACCATAAAGACTTGGGGACCTATGTGTCAAGAGACAAAGGGTGCAATCCTAGGGTCAATATATTGCCCTTGTATTATCAAAGAAAACATCTTATTGAGTTCAATTGGATTGCACCACTTCTGCCTTTAAATACCCATGTCCCATAGTTCCACTCATAAAAATATATTAGAAGTTTGAAAGTGTCAATAACTCACATACTGTACATAATACTTTTTTGGCTTCATAATATTACTCGCATATTAATTCTCGCAATTACTTGCATACTCGAGGGTCCCCAGAACTGAACTTAATGTCGGTCATCTTTAGAGACCCAAATGAGATTTTCTTTGTTGATAAATCTCTCTTCGTGCAATTTCTTCCTGCCATTCCCCTTTAACTTGAAGTCTTTGAAAAATATTTCCCTAAATGTTATAATGGAGGGTACAGTAAATCACCTTGTACTAAAGAATCAATTTTCTAGTGTACGAAGGATACAGTAGTTATCAGGGATAATGATAATAATACATTTTTATGAGTACCAACAGTGTAAACAAAATAAATGAAAGAATGCTCGTGTGTCAATTGGGTAACATCGCAGACCACTGAGCATGTGTTTGCAATTTGCAAAAGCAACACTTAATCCAACCTTACAGGGGATTTAAATGAACGAGAGTCTGTTTGCAGTAGTTTGGAAAACTACAATTAGTTACCAGTGGCAAGGATAATGGAGGATGAGAGCAGCAAATTAGATTAATTAGAAATGCTATTAAGAAAGGACACTGAACCATACTTAACACATTTCAGGTTTCGTATAATTGTTTCATACGCCTTCGGGTCAGATGGATGGTTGAATAATTCCCCTTGTGACAAAATATGGTGCAAAAAGGAAACATTTAATTGTACACTGTGTACCATAGCAAACTATTTTGGATGTCAGTTGCTGACTGGTCAGTTGATCTTTATTAATAGTATGAGCTAATTACACTAATGCCCGTTCGCAGTCAGCTTTTTCCAAGAGTGATGATGCATTACGGTGAATACACTGCTAGGTCGATTAGGTTAACTTAGCCACATTTTTAACAAAAGATAGCACACTGGGAGGAAATTGGTTTTAACCCAGTTAATTATATCCAATACATTGCAGCCACTTCAAGAATCTAATTAAAGCTTGAAATACATAATTCTATAAATTGCTGTTATTTCATTTAATGATATAATGCAGCCCTATGAAATATAATTATAATACATTTACTGTTATTGTATTCCTCTAACAAAAGGTTTTCAGAAAATATTGGTATTGTTAGAAATAGATGTGGACAGCTCATTTTACTCCAGTGGTCATCGTTATATGTTCCAGCTATGAGTAAAAAGTACAGCGTATGGCGAGTTGGATGTAGTATTGAAAGCAGAGTGGCCGAGAGTCATCCAAGCACAGTCCATGTTATCGCGGCAAAATTGGTGATACCTGCTAATGAAATCACAGGCAGATATCGCCGATTCGGGCATGGTGGAGTGGATCGTGCTTTGATAACTCCTGGCCAATGAATCTTACCACCCATGAAGCATTGTACTATGCATAAACAGTCATTCTTGTTAAACATTAACAGAGATTTATTTTTAACTATGGACTCTTTTGAAAGTGAAAGAATGAAATAATGCAATATTAGTTAAATCTAGTCCAGCTACTACAGTATGTGTGGTTGTGCTTTCCATAGTAATGTCTACTTTTTTTTCTACTTCAATATTAGAATTGGGTGAAAACCACACAGTGCTTGTAAGAGAGATAAAGAGGCAAAATATATATCTGGTTATCTGGGTAGGTGAACTCATGTGTTTGGTGTCATTTACAGTAAACAGTCTCTGTAGAGTTCATCAGGTACACTAACCCCCAAAACGTTGTTATTGTGCTATTGAATGTCTTAGCGGAATAAATACACCAACATAAGGTAAAGCCCAGTGTCAGGCTATTTTTTATTCTTTGTGTGCAATGGATAATTACATTGAGTCATGTACAGCATTCTACAGTAGTTGTTCGAAAACCTTCAAAATACATGTACAACAAAGTGTTCTGCCACAAGCACTGTGCCTTTGTATAACGCAGTGTCACCTCTGTCTGTTTTAGTTGGAAAGCCGATCGAAGTGAAGAGGAATCAGAATCCATCCAATGCGGAGATTGACAGAATGCACAGTATCTACACCCAGGAACTCTGCAAGCTATTTGAGGAGCATAAAACTCAATACAATGTCCCAGCTGACAAACACCTTACGTTCATATAAAGTGCATAACAAAAATGAATTACGCTTTTGTTTACAAGTATTGTATCACTGTTTTGTGTTGTAATCAGTTTTTGTAACGCAATCCAAATATAATTGTTATTGTTTGCAGTTCTGATGGCATTAAGAAAAATGACGAATTTTAATGTGCCCAGTATTTTCATTTTGACTTTTGCTACAGAGTTGAAAACACAGACCACATTTGAATGACATTTTTCTAACATGATTTTATCCTAATTTATCATGTGAATCTGTAATGTGAACAGCTTTGCATTGTACAATACACAGAGTACTGTAAGACTATGGGGATGCCTATGACAAGGATAGATCCCATTTCTGTAACCGGTTCAGAAACAGTTACTGATGCAGCGGCCATTATTCGAACACATCACGGCGCCGATTTTGAGTTCTTTGCTGTTCCCCGCGCAGCATGAACGCGGCCAATCGCCCCAGGCACCCGCGCTTATCTCGGATGTTTTGTTTGAATTTCATGGATTCTGTTTCTTTGTTTGCAATAAAATGGATGAATTGTAATGTGTACTGTGCTACTGTGCTACTGTGTCACTGCGCTACTGTGCTACTGTGCTACTGTGTCACTGTGCTACTGTGCTACTATGTCAATTTCATGTTTTTAAAAGCCAGAACACTAAAATTTGTGTTTCTGCACTCGCCGCGCTCGCATTTTAGTGCGGGGAGGCTGTAATTCATCCCGCGGTTTCAAATCGGGATTCCGATGTACATGATGCGTGAAGTGTTCGAATAACGGCCGCTGCATCAGTATGATGGATAAATTGCTAGTGCTATATTTGGAAATTATTTCTGTTGGGAAGAATTTTGGTTAATGGCCAAGTATATAACTGTAAATATTATTAACTGATATGGCTAGAAATACTGCGCACAAAGTAAGATATGACCTGCTCAATAGGCTGTAATGCATAACGCGTTGCCCACCAATGTTACATCATATAACTTAAAACACAGTTACGTACAGATGTGGCCTGATCCGTCGTCTCTGTAAGGCCGTGATTATACAGAAAAACGCCAGCGGCTCAAAAACAAAATACATCAATCCAATTCAAGTAAATATACCTCTTTCGGCGTGTGCGCCGCCTGGAGCTGCAGGGCGGACGACTGGAGAGGAGACAGAGGATTTTGTTATTGGCCGGCGACGGTCGCATCACGTGAGCGGTTCAGCCAATGAGGGCAAACTGCTCACGGCCACGCCTCCAAGCCTCCTCTGCTACTCTTTTGGCCTGTCTCCCTGGTATAATAAAGATGGCGCTCGGTGGCAGCACAGGGTTACGTCACAGGATAGCGCGGCCGCCCTGCAGCTTTTGGTATTATCTATGCCTTACTGAGACTGCACGATGTCCAGCTCCCCTGGCAAACACAGGGCTGGAGCAAAATAGGGAAACTGCAACCAAATTCTCAGAGCCACAGCATATAGGTTTCTTTGCGGTGGTCCTGGAGAAGATTCTTTACAGCAAGTCAAGCTACATTTGTATTTTGCTACAGAAAGTTGGGTGTGCTGCTATAATCACTAGAAATGATGGCCCAATTGAACATATCGGTAGCTAAAAACCACCAGATACAGGACATCAACAAAAAGATCCTCTTGAAAGCAATGGGATTCTGGAACATATTTACTAAATTGGGCTAAGCCACAAGGCCCCTTCCAGCACAGAAAGAAGTCGTATGGCTCATTCATTTGAGAGGGTTGTAAGGTGTTTTCTTGCCCCAGAAGGTGTATTATAACATAGTACTACTTAGGAGGTATGTGCCTCTGTCTTTGTTGTGTGATACAGTGGTTTATCCCAGTAATCTGTCACTTTTGCATAAGGGAATGTGACATGAAGCCTATATTTTCATCATGGTTTTGTTTCACTTTGAATTTCAAATGTTATTGTTGAGTTGCATACAGTATAAGTTTGGAAACAAAGCTAAGATTCACTGGAATTTTTTTTTAATTTTGTGATATTAATAAATGACTTTCTACTGTACACTCTTCTGTTCTTTGTATTCTATGTATATTGCCTTTGGTGAGACACAGATCATGCTATAATTTTGTCATACTGTATATTGTATGCTAAAAATACAGATATACTCTTTACACACTATTTATTCTGCAACACATTTATTATTCTTTGATACACAAATGTAGATCCATATTTTCCAATCAGTCTTCTGTCCATAAGACTCTTTCTGGTGTTGAAAGACACATTACTGCCAGTTCGCTTGAATGGGGTGTAAGGTCTCTTATGGAATGCGAGAGAGAAGGCGTGGCTCAGTGAGTAAAGACTCTGGTTCAATTCCCGGTGTCGCCTCCTTGTGACCTTGGGTAAGTCAATTATCTCCCTGTGCCTCAGGCACCAAAAGCATAGATTGTAAATTCTACGGGAAGGGACTGTGTCTGCAAAATGTCTCTGTAAAGTGCTACATAAAACTAACAGTGCTATACAAGAACAAACAATTATTATTATTATATTATTATTATTAAATATAAAGATGGGTCATAATATAATGCCACCTATATAGTTGATTAATACAATGACAATGACTATATGAAAAACAAACATATGCATTTGGTGTGCAACTCTTAGAAGCACCAATGAGACATGTGTTCAAAGCAATTTTGGAGTAAAAGGGACATATAGAAGAGTAACAATTGAATTTGTCTTGGCGCGCCAATGTACTAAACCAATTTTGATGTGTTTTGTTCCATGTGGCTCAATTTTTTTTTTCATTAAGAAAATAATTACGTTGAGGGAGTTTGGATGTTGTATGGCGCATGTACCGTACCATACGCAAATTATATATATAAAGAATTGCAAGTATACGCCACTTTTGTGCACTAGAAATGCGTCAAAAGTGTCAGTCAACTTTTTCTTGACATGCAAGAAAAATTCAAGTAGACCCAAACAATTCTTAGTGCATGCATATCTATGAACGTGACGCACACCATACAAGAATAAATAAAATATCGAAAATAGGACTCTCTCCCTCTCAAGTAAAACCCATATTTCAAGGTCTGGGTGGGAGTAATGCCACTTTTAAGTGTGACTTAACTACCGTCACGTTAAATCCCTGCATTAACCTTTACGGAGCTCTGTAGATCTGCGTTGTTACAGTCGGAGGAACACTTTTATTGCATCTCATTATCACTAAATGTCGTTATACTTAATGTAATGCTCTTCCCAGCCGAGTAAAAGTTACGTTATTGGCCTTTGAAGATACACTTTAGGGTATGACGTGATGTTAATTAAGTAATAATCCCCTCAGAACAGGGCATTACTGGCCAATAATGCCCTGGCTGGAAGAGTTGAAGGCCCGAGGCGAAGCCGAGGGACTTTAACCCAGCCAGGGCATTATTGGCCAGTAATGCCCTGTTCTGAGGGGATTATTACTATTATAGGCTAAATGTAGGCTTTTTTCATAAATAATAGACACTTTTGTATAGTTAAATAGATTTTTTTATTCAAATAAAATGGTAAATACATGAAACCACCTCTATGTGCGCTTACACTGCAGATATCTATATCACACACTGCCGCCCCCTCTGTGTACACACACACACACACACACACACACACACACACACACACACACAGCAGCTCACACACAAACTGCTGCTACACACACACACACACACACACACACACACACACACACACACACACAAAACAGCACACCACACACAACACAGTGCCTCTACACACACATACACTGGAGCTCTAGACACACAACACAGCACCTCCTCTACACTCACTACACAGCACCTCTACACACACAGCAGCAGCTCTACACACACAGCAGCTCTACACACACACAAACTCTGCTGCTACACACACATGCTACACCCATAAACACTGCTACTGACACGCACACACACACTGGAGCTCTATACACACACATCAGCTCTACACTCACACAAACTGCTGCTACACATACAACAGCACAACACACACACACTGCAGCCACAATAAAAAATGCAGCCACTTACTAAACTTTCCTCTCCCCCCCAGCTCTACACACAACACAGCACAACACAGCACCTCTACACCCCCTCCCCCCCACACCCCCACACACACACACAACACTGCACCTCTATACACAACACACTTACTTATTTGCAGACTCTCTTCCCCCCAATTCAACTGAATCTGCTCAGAAAATATCAGTCAGCTCGGGAGGGGGAGGAGTCAACCCGTGGCTGATACTTTTTGACCAATCCCCTGCCCTGTCTCAGAGCTGTTACTTCATTCAATCCAATCCCCTGCCCTGTCTCAGCTGTTCTGAAAGCTGATTGGCTGGAAATAAACAGATTGAAAACTGCATTTTGCAAGCTGCTGAAATTCAGGACATTACTGATTGGTTAAAATTCAGGGCATTATCCAATCAGAGAGCAGGGTTTTCAATAATGCCCTGAATTTTACTGCTTTAGCCTATAATTTAGGTTATATTAAATAACTTAACAGACCTTTGTAGATCTGACCCTTGGTGTTGGAATAAAATTAATTCTCATGGCCATCGGGTGCGCTATAGGAATCATTTTCACCACTCTGCACTTCCTACTTCCTCTATGATCCCCTTACAGATTTTGGGAGATCTTTCTAAGGAGAATCTTACCGTGGGTACAATCCCTGCATTATATAGAATCAGACACCCTGAATCTCCTACTTTGCCTGAAGTAGCCACCCAATCAAGTCGTGTTTTGCCTTTTTAACCCATTTATTGAATATCCTCTTGTTCCCATAGTTATATGTTATACTGTATTACAGATCTGTGTTTCTCAGTCATGTCTCTTTATCCCTCACATTTTTTCTTTTATACCCAGATGTCAGTATGAAATTTTAGAAATTGTGAGCGATATGTAATAAAATTCAATTTGCTCCAACACGTGGAGGAAAACTTTGCATTTGTGTCAGTTTGCACCACTGAAACATGTATGGACAGTATATGTAATCTTGCTTTTTTGGAGAAGAGGCTTTTGCCTACTTATCCTGGCAGAAGTATTTGATGCAAATAGAAAGGAAAACAGCAACCGTTTTAGATGCCAATGTTGATAAATCTAATTTTAATAATGCACTGAATATCTCCTTCCTAACTTCTCCTATAACCACTCATATTAAGTAACAAAACAAGTTTAGACTTAATAAGTATTCACACAACTGTTGATTAACCCCATGTCTTTGTTTCCTGCACTCACATCTCTTAAAGGAACAGTTCCACTAGTAGACGGTGGTCAGGAGCGCGGCAATCAGGGAGGTTGCGGCAGGCGACCCGGTCGCCGGAGGCTCTTGGTGGCTCCCATAGCAGGGCGCCGCCATCTTGACTGAAGCCGCGCATGCGCAGTGCAGTCGCGCATGCGCAAGGGACCAGAAGAGCGGTGGCCATTACTTAGATAGGGCTCCGTGGGGAACAACAATACCCAGCAGCCCCAAGGGCTGCATAGATCACATGTCACAGCAGAGCCAATAGGGCTCCAGGACTACCCTGCTCCCAACATAGATTGTAAGCTGTATGGGGCAGGGACTCATTTGGTATGCAAAATTCTATGTACAGTGCTGTCAGTGCTATTTTAGGGGAAAATAGGATTATTATTATTTCAGCACAGCAAGATGAAAAATACAGTGTAAATATGGTTTCATGATTAATCGGCAACTCATCATCATTATGATGTCTTGTAAACATCCCTAACCTTTGAATTGTGTGATGTATTTTGAAGCAGAGTTCAAAGGTCTGCAAGCAGTTCCAGCTCGGTTTAATCAATACTGATCACTGCTTTGATGTAAATATGTTTTCCTAAAGAAAGTTACGGACAAACTCAGGTATTAAGCACTCAACGAGGCAATTACCTTCCTTTTCCTCTGATGCAAATTTGGCAGGATTTCTAAACCTTTACGGTTTTGTAACATGCTGTTGAACTGGGAAAGAAGCTCATACTTGTAACGATTGCTCCCATCAATTTCTTATCATATGTTTGTATCCCCTTTTATTTCCTTATACAGTATGTGTCAGGTTAGGGTGATTCGTCCATTTGTTCCCTGTAGTCATATGCACCACACAGCAAAATCCAAAAAGACTTATATAGATTTTGTACTTTAATATTTCCATTTTCTTAAATTACTATCCCATTTAACATACACCTATTTACTATTAATTCATGTAGATTATTTATATAGAATTAATTGGCACTACTATTTTTGCTATATATATATATATTTTTTTTTTTGCTATATAAATATATATATATCAAAAATAGTAGTGCCAATTAATATATATATGCCACTGACATCTGGGTATAAAAGCAAAAAATATGAGGGATAAAGAGACATGACTGAGTAACACAGAAGTGTAATACAGTGTGTATATATCTATATAATTATTAAGGTTATGGTGGGTAAAAAAAGTGACAAAAACCCTCCACAGTACAGCATAAAGCAACTGTAAATATTACTGTATGCTCATTTGCATGTCTTAGACAGGTCTGCAACCCTATCTTTCCCCATTATATATATATATATATATATATATATATATATATATATATATATATATATATATATATATGTGTGTATATATATATATACTAGCTGAGAAACCCGGCGTTGCCCGGGATGTGAAGTGTGAATAAGTATGTGTAAATGTTGTATGTGAAAGTTGTAATGTGATGCCAATGTTATGTAATATTAGTTAGAATTGTGTTTGTAAATCAACAGTAGTAGAAAGCACATGTATATGAGGGCAAATGTTTGAAGTGTATGTTAGTTGTTACGGTAGTTATTTTTGAAAATGTTATTGTTGGAAATGCTTCTTGAAAGATGTGAATGTCCATTGTTGAGAGGAGTGTATTTGATGTAATGTTAGATTTGTTGTTGACCTATTGTGTATTCCGTTGTGAGTTGTTTGTTAGCATTGTGTGCGTGGATTTCAATGTGTGTGAAATGGGTGTGTGCATTGTGTGGTGCAGTACATATAATTTGTGTGTGTGTGTGCGTGTCACGTTCATTGTCAGGGTGTGTATGTTTTGTTTTGCGAAGGTGTTTTTTGGGTGGCATGTTTTGTGTTGTGAAGATGTGTGTTTGGTGTTGTTGTTGTGATGTGCGTTATTGTAGGTGTTGTAGAGGTGTTGTGTGTGTAAGTTGTGATGTGTTGTTAAAAGTTGTTGATGTGTGTGTTGAGGTAGGTGTTGTGTGTGATGTTAGTGAAGTGTTTCAGTGCGATTGTGTTTACAATACTTCCTGATGTTGTTCTGTCAAGGCGCAGTTCGATCCAATGATTGTATTGTGTGTTTTGGCACAGCGTTGAAGCGTCGAGGTGTTGAAGGCATCCGGTTGTGGTCTGTGAAAAGTTTGTAAATTGATAAAGTGTGACAGTATTGAGGGGTATTTATTTGTGTTTGGTGTGCGTTTGTGTAGGTGTTCAAATGTTGTGTGTGTTTTTGTTTTGTGTTAATGTTGGCTGTGTGTGTGGCAGAATAGTGTGTGTATGTAATTATTGTGTGTGATTGTTGATTGTGTGGGGTGTGTGTGTGGATGAGTGAGTGTGTGATGTGATAGTGAGTGTGTGGTGTGTGAGTGTGTGTGTCAGTGTTGGTTAGTTGAGTGTTTGTGTGCAATAAATTAGACAGATGTGTAAATAGTAATGTTTTGTGTAAAATATGTTATTGAAAGGAAGAGGTGATTTATTGTGCTAGGTGTGTTAGTAGCGGAGGTGTTGTGTTGTTGTATATGTTTGTGTGTGGTGGGATGTTGATGTGCAATGGGAGTGGGTGGTGAGACGTGTAAATGTGCATTGTATTCAGTGTAGTGTGTATGGTGAAGGGTAGGTAATTGGAACAGTGGGTTGGGTGTGTGTGTTTGTTTAGTGGTGGTTGTGTTGTGTGTGGTAGTTAAGGTTATGTTGAAGTGTTGTTTTGTGTGTTGTATCAGCAGAGGAGGTTGGTGTGTGTGTGTGAGTACGTGTGTTGCGTGGTTGAGGGCGTGTGGCGTTGCTGAGTGCGTGTGTGTGTGCATGTGTTTGTGTATTTGTGTGTGTGTTGTGTGTGATGGTGTGTGGTGTGTGTGAGAGCATGTGTGTATGTGGCGTGTGTGATGGCATGTGTGTGTGTATGACGCATGTTGTGTGTGTGACGTGTGTGAGTGCGTGTTGTTGGTCATAGACATGTTGTAAATTGCATGTTTTTGAGTGTAGTGTGTGTATTATGAGGGTGAAGGTGAGGTGTGATTTGTTGTTATGTGTGGCATAGAATGACAGGATGTTTGCGTGTGTGTGTGTGTGTGTGTGTGTATGAGGGGGTTTTGTGTGGGTGAGTGTTGTGTGTGAGTGGTGGTGTGAGAAGTGTTTTAGAATAAATTATACAGACAGTGAAATTGTTAGGAAAACATATTTTATTGTAAGGAACAGCTGAGTTTCAGTGGTAGGTGTTGTCATACAGTGTGTGAGGTAGCGGGAGTGACATTGGTGGCATGCTGTTTGACTGTAGTTCGCGGCGTCGCGGTCCGGTTGCGGAGGGAGATGTGTGAGGTGCAGGAGATGTCAGGCGTGCTGGTTGTTCCGCGGGAGGTAGAGTGTGTGAGGTAGCGGGATAGCGGGAGTGACATCGGTGGCATGGTGTGTGGTGTGTGTGAGAGCATGTGTGTGTGTTGCTGGTGTGTGATGGCGTGTGTGTGTGTATGAGGCATGTTGTGTGTGTGACGTGTGTGAGTGCGTGTTGTTGGTCATACACATGTTAAAAATGGCATGTTTTTGAGTGTAGTGTGTGGCATAGAATGACAGGATGTTTGCGTGTGTGTGTGTGTGTGTGTGTGTATGAGGGGGTTTTGTGTGGGTGAGTGTTGTGTACATTATACAGACAGTAAAATAGTTAGGAAAACATATTTTATTTCAACGAACATCTGATTTCCAGTGGTAGGTGTTGTCATACACTGTGTGAGGTAGCGGGATAGGGGGAGGAACATTGGTGGCATGGTGTGTGAGTGTAGGCCGCGGCCTCGCGGTCCGGTTGCGGTAGGGAGCTGTGTGAGGTGCAGGAGATGTGGCGTGCTGTGCGGTCCGCGGGAGCTACACTGTGTGAGGTAGCGGGATAGGGGGAGGGACATCGTTGCCATGGTGTGTGAGTGTAGGCCGCGGCCTCGCGGTCCGGTTGCGGTAGGGAGATGTGTGAGGTGCAGGAGATGTGAGGCGTGCTGTGCGGTCCGCGGGAGCTACACTGTGTGAGGTAGCGGGATAGGGGGAGGGACATTGGTGGCATGGTGTAGCGGGGTAGGGGGCCTCGCGGTCCGGTTGCGGTAGGGAGATGTGTGAGGTGCAGGAGATGTGAGGCGTGCTGTGCGGTTCGCGGGAGCTACACTGTGTGAGCTAGCGGGATAGGGGGAGGGACATTGGTGGCATGGTGTAGCGGGGTAGGGGGCCTCGCGGTCTGGTTGCGGTAGGGAGCTGTGTGAGGTGCAGGAGATGAGGCGTGCTGTGCGGTTCGCGGGAGCTACACTGTGTGAGGTAGCGGGATAGGGGGAGGGACATTGGTGGCATGGTGTAGCGGGGTAGGGGGCCTCGCGGTCCGGTTGCGGAGGGAGATGTGTGAGGTGCAGGAGATGTGAGGCGTGCTGTGCGGTCCGCGGGAGCTACACTGTGTGAGGTAGCGGGATAGGGGGAGGGACATTGGTGGCATGGGGTAGGGGGCCTCGCGGTCCGGTTGCGGTAGGGAGATGTGTGAGATGCAGGAGATGTGAGGCGTGCTGTGCGGTTCGCGGGAGCTACACTGTGTGAGGTAGCGGGATAGGGGGAGGGACATTGGTGGCATGGTGTAGCGGGGTAGCGGGCCTCGCGGTCCGGTTGCGGAGGGAGATGTGTGAGGTGCAGGAGATGTGAGGCGTGCTGTGCGGTCCGCGGGAGCTACACTGTGTGAGGTAGCGGGATAGGGGGAGGGACATTGGTGGCATGGTGTAGCGGGGTAGGGGGCCTGGCGGTCCGGTTGCGGTAGGGAGCTGTGTGAGGTGCAGGAGATGTGTGGTGCTGTGCGGTTCGCGGGAGCTACACTGTGTGAGGTAGCGGGATAGGGGGAGGGACATCGTTGCCATGGTGTGTGAGTGGAGGCCGCGGCCTCGCGGTCCGGTTGCGGGAGGGAGATGTGTGGCATGGAGGGGAGGGGGGGTTTGAAGAGGCAGTCTGCAGTGTTTGGTGTTGTGTGAATGTGTGTGTGTGCTGTGTTTGTGCGTTGTGTGTAGATTCTGTACCTCAGTGGTTCCCAAACTTTTTCGGTTCAAGGCTCCCCAAGGCAATCAGAATTTTTTCAGGGCTCCCCAAGGCGATCAGGATTTTTACGCGGCGCCCAAAGTAAAAACAAAGGTGTATATACATACCTAACAGTTGCAGTGCGCAGTTGGTGTCTCTCTCACACACTCTCACTCTCTCTGACCTCACTCTCTCTCTCTGACCTCACTCTCTCTGACCTCACTCTCTCTCTGACCTCACTCTCTCTCTCTCTCTGACCTCACTCTCTCTCTCTCTGACCTCACTCTCTCTCTCACTCTCTCTCACTCTTTCTGACCTCACTCTCTCTGACCTCCCTCTCTCTCTCTCTGACCTCACTCTCTCTCTGACCTCACTCTCTCTCTCTCTCTGACCTCACTCTCTCTCTCTGACCTCACTCTCTCTCTCTGACCTCACTCTCTCTCTCTGACCTCACTCTCTCTCTCTGACCTCACTCTCTCTCTCTGACCTCACTCTCTCTCTCTGACCTCTCTCTCTCTCTGACCTCTCTCTCTCTGACCTCTCTCTCTCTCTCTCTGACCTCACTCTCTCTCTCTGACCTCACTCTCTCTCTCTCTGACCTCACTCTCTCTCTCTCTGACCTCACTCTCTCTCTCTCTGACCTCACTCTCTCTCTCTCTGACCTCACTCTCTCTCTCTCTCTGACCTCACTCTCTCTCTCTCTGACCTCACTCTCTCTCTCTCTGACCTCACTCTCTCTCTATCTGACCTCACTCTCTCTCTCTCTCTGACATCACTCTCTCTCTCTCTCTGACATCACTCTCTCTCTGACCTCACTCTCTCTCTCAGTCTCCCGGTGCTGCTCCTCCAGCGTGCGCGCCGGGCCTCCCTCTCTCAGCGTCGCTGAGCCGGGCTGAACAGATGCACAAAGCCCCTGCATCTGTAATCAGCGCTGCTATAGTTCCTCTGGCCTGGGACATAGTAAGCGCTTAGGTGCTGCTGCTCGCTCTTGCTTGCTGCCGCTCGCTCTACCAGGAGCTTTTCGCTGTCCTGGCAGAGGAGACAGCAAGCGCGCTTGGTAGGCGGGCATCACTGTGTGTGTTTGTCACTTGGTAGCTGTGTGTGTGTGTGTGTGTGTGTGTGTGTGTGTGTGTGTGTGTGTGTGTGTGTGTGTGTGTGTGTGTGTGTGTGTGTGTGTGTGTGTGTGTGTGTGTGTGTGTGTGTGTGTATTATATAATATTTAAAAATGAAAAAAAAAAAGACATGTGAGAATAAATTATTTATTAACATTGTGCAAGTTTGATAAATACTGTATATTCACACGCACACACCACACACACATCACACACATCCATATACACCACACATACATATATACACACACACACACACATATATATATATATGTATGTGTGATATATATATATATATATATATATATATATATCACACATATATATATATATATCTATAAATACATACATACACACACACACACACACACACACACACACCACACATATATATACACCACACATATATATACACCACACATACACTATATATATATATATATATATATATATATATATATATATATATATATATATATATATATATATACACACCACACATACACACACATATATACACACACACACACCACACATATATACACACACACCACACATATATACACACACACACACACACACACACACACCCTGCAGCCCGTTTTTCACACACACACACACACACACACACACACACACACACACACACACACACACACACACCCTGCAGCCCGTTTTTCACACACACACACACACACACACACAACACACACACACCCTGCACAACACACACACACCCTGCAGCCCGTTTTTCACACACACACACACACACACACACACACACACACACACACACACACACACACACACACACACACACACACACACACACACACACACACCCCCCTCCCCCCCCTTGGTGCTGCTGCTGTCTGGTGGCTCTGCAGTTGCAATGCCGGGCAGGCTGCAGCCCCATTGGATGGGAGCGGTCACGTGACCGCTCCTCTGCTTCCCCTCAGAGGTTTTTTTGTTTTTTTAAATGAGCTAGCAGCCCTTGTTTCCCGCTGCTGGCGGCCCTGATCGCGGCGCCCCTCTAGCCAAGCCGCGGCGCACAGTTTGGGAAACACTGCTGTACCTGATTCGGCAGTCTGTGGTAGCAGACGTGAAGGTTTTGATAGCTGTGAAGCATGGCCCCAGCGTTCCCAAAACTCAGTGAGGGGTGGGACAGTGTGGAAGTATTAGGGCATTGGTGTTGGACGCAGGCCAATGAGAGGTGTGCGGGGGCGGGCATGGCCTGAGCAGGAGTGACAGGCCCAAGGTCCAATGCGATTGACCCTTGGGACGCAGACATACAGTGATTTCACAAATATATAGTAGATACACACTGTATTACACTTCTATGTTACTCAGTCATGTCTCTTTATCCCTCATATTTTTTGCTTTTATACCCAGATGTCAGTGGCATATATATATTAATTGGCACTACTATTTTTGATATATATATATATTTATATAGCAAAAAAAAATATATATATAGCAAAAATAGTAGTGCCAATTAATTCTGTATAAATAATCTACATGAATTAATAGTAAATAGGTGTATGTTAAATGGGATAGTAATTTAAGAAAATGGAAATATTAAAGTACAAAATGTGAATGTGTTTGTGTCTAATTACTACAATAGTGATACATAAATGACAAATACAAGATGTATGACAAACAATACACACAACATAAAACAAAGAAGAACCAGTGTTCCTTAAATGTCCAATTGATATCAGATATTATATTTAGGTAGAGGGGTACAAGGCAGCTTTCAGATGGATGAACCACATCCAAAGGTAAACCTAATAAGAGAAGAAAGAGAAAGCGCACGCCCCATTGCGTAAAAAATACATTTATTGAGGGGAACAAGGGAGGGGGGGGGGGAAGGCTCACTCACAAGGACAGATAAAAATCAGGCAATGTGTGAATATAAAATCACCACCAACTGTAGAGTTCACGGTAAGGGTCCTCTCTGGACATGTATAGCAGCACGCTGGGTACCAGGTTCTAGCAGTGACGAATCCTGACAGCACCTCCAGCAAGTTCATATTCCCCACGACCCGTTACATCAGTCTCTGGAAAGGGGCTGGGGCCCCTGAAACTCCTTGGGGCAAGCACTCAAATGAATTTAAAAAAACTGGGGCATATCAAGGCATTCTTCTCTTTTTCTTGTTCACACATGGGAATCTGATAGTACCCGCTACGTAAATCGAGGACCGAGAACCATTTGCTCCCTGTGAAACAGTCCAACTCATGTTCTATGCGTGGCATGGTATATTAATCCAGAGTGGTCAGTTTGCTCAAGGTGCAGTAATCAATACACATCCTCACGGCCCACTTTTCTTTCGAGCCACAACTGTGGGTGACACATATGGGATCGGGATTTTGAGATTATTCCTGCCCCCTTCAATTCTTGTAGGTGGCATCTCACATGTTCCACTTCATCTGGGGTCAATCTCCATGATCTTTTCTAAAAGGGCTGGTATCATGAAGGAGAATCCAGTGCTCAACTCCCTTTGCCCGCCATGCAGCCCACTCATGGGTGGAGAACACTTCAGGCCTTCAAGCCATCTTCTCCCACAGATGCTTCTTCCAGTGTTCTGGAGCAGTACTGTCACCGAAGTCAAACATATCTGGGGTCAACTTACCCCCGTCAGTTTTGTTCTGTTGGACAGGACCTATTATTTTGCACTGTACAGGTGGGCCACCACAGAGCATCTGCATACCACCACATTATGGATGGTCTCATTTCCCACTTCTACTACAATCTTTTCAATTTTCCCTGTGGGCCCGGACAGTACACCGCTGTTTACCAACAGTCCTTCTGGGTATTCTCGGTGAGAGGGGGACAGTATATCATGATGGTGGGCCCTTCTATATACCGCAGGAAGGTAACTATTCCATTTATCTTTTGTATACTAATGGGGGCTACTCGGACAGGGTGCATGCCCATCCATGTGACCTAACTTAATGGTCCCTGACTCTGAGCTATACCTCTCTTCTCTATTCATTGGTAAAGTAGGCTTCACACATAATCGATGAGTGGTCAGCGTCTGTCCCTAGTCTTTTCTGCCTACCTGGCACCATTTTGCTAGCTGCCCACAGATATTGGCATTGGTCCCAATTGTGGCTCCAGTATCTTCCTTACTTTGGACTTCTTGGCATATTATGGCAACCACTGTTAAGGGCCCTGACACACCAGTTATCTTCTTTGGAAATTTCAGCTTCACTACTACACATCGCAGATATGGGTCTTAAAATCCTACAGCAGTTTGCGGAATCAGTGGATTGGATTTTATAATCCATGTGGATTGTTGTATCCATGGTAGTTTGGATTAATCTGCACGGATTGAAACTGGAACAATCAGTCCACGGATTTACCCAGGGGAATGGATTTTGAATGGAACATCGGAAAATTCGGAAATGTATTTTCACAGTTTTGCCCATCTCTACTTGCAACAGCAGATGTTTTAGATGTTAATCGTGACCAGGTAAAGGTGATTAAATACAGCACTAAACACAAAAATGTGATCACTATTCTTAAAGTGGAAAAAATATATTTAAAAAAATGTGACATACACAATACAAAATGCAAATAATAGTGCAAGTATTAGTGCAATATAAAGTTGTGACTCCCTGCTCAAACCCTCAGGTAGGGCCTGTCTTCTCTGGTCCCAAAGCATAGGAATATATTCTCACAATCCAGGAGGATCATAAAAGGAAGAACAACAACACAATCAATCTAAGTGCAGATGATAGTGCAAAAATGAGTCAATATCAGCTATTTTCTTGGCTCCTATGCGCAGCCTACTCAGAAGATCTAAGATGTATTAAAGCAACTCCCAAAACTGTGGCAAACTGTTCTCTTGAACCAGGTAAGAATGTGCATCAACCAGGGTAGTCAGGAGAGATAAACCTCAGCAGTGAGAGAAAAAATGTATCCATAGCACAGATCAATTAGGTATAAAAAGTTTTATGTCGGAAATGTAAAAAACGCACTTACAATAATGCGAATAAAAACAGGCATGTAACACTATCATGTGTATTGTGAGAAGTTGCTTGATACTGCTGCTCACCACACTGCCTCCATTGGATGCCTGTCACTTGTGGAGAAAGTCTCTGCAATCGGTAGCCTGCCTGCTGTTGCTGTATGCAGACTCCGCTCCGTCGCGTCCTCGAGGATAGTACGTCACTTCCGGTCCGGCTTCCGTGGCATGTAGACAATTGGCGGTGCGTCTCTCTGGTTCTCAGTAACAACTTGGTACTCCAACTCAACGCGTTTCATCAATCCGGGTCACGGCTTCATCAGGAGTGTACCACCCCCACCATTACATGAGGTTTATATGCTGTGTGCAATTATCATTACATTAACACACATTCAAACACAGAACGGGAACAAAAAGAAGCACAAAGTAATAGGTAATATCTTTAATCTTAGTTCAGTTTCTTTAACAGAACCACAGAGAGATGTCATCTCAAAGGGTTTATCATTTGCACCGACAAGGGGACATAGCAACTTTGATCTATATATAGACGCCAATAAATTCCTTAGAAAGCTTAGAATTAGAAGACATTTCATGGGTAGGAACTTAGAACCCAGGGTGGATTAGATTGTTCCACCTGTAGTACAACAGGAGAGACAATTTATTCATTCAGATTTAAAGCATAAATCCATTTCTACCTCTATTTCGTCAGGGGTAATCACTTGGAGGTTTTCTTCCAAATGAGAACCAAGGACTTTGAAGGCCTAATGCAAAATCAGACCAAACAAAAAGATAATTTGACTAAAAAAGAAAAAGAGGCTTAAAAAGAATTAATGGATAATGATAATGTAGTCATTAAACAGGATGATAAAGGGGGAGGTTGTTCTGAGGGATACGGTTAATTATGATGTAGAGTCTCTCTGTTTACTAGGAGACAAAGATACTTATGTAAAATTGAAAT